>NC_053025.1:543555827-543821824 GCF_003073215.2 Triticum urartu | reverse complement strand
GTCTGATCAAAGTGACAGCCAGAACAAGTTAGAGGAGCAGGTTCACTTGAGTGAGGGCACTAGTCCCTCTAGCAGCTCAGATGATGGCAGCAGGAGCACACCAAGCAATCTGCCAAAGGCTGCCAGCAGGGCCAGAAAGAAGAAAACTTCTGAATCTGAGGATGAAGACTATGTGGCAGTTGAGGATGAGGCCATTTCCAAAAAGAAAGTAGTTAAGAAGGAATATAGCACTGCTGCTACCACTAAGCCTGGTATGAAGACCAAAGTACCTGCAAAGAGAATTCCCATGTCTAAAGCCAGAGCATCTACTCAAGTACCCTTGGAATCTGAACCCAAAGAGGGTGCTGCAGAAGGGAAGAAGAGGAAAGAGAGGGTCAAGAAGACCACTGCCAGAGTGCTTGGGAGATCCTCAATCATAAGAGACTCTCAAGAGGAAGATGAAGAAGATGTTGCACCAGCACCCAAAGCTCAAAAGCTTATGGGAGATGCTATAAGGGCAGGGGCTATTCCATCTAAGCCTAAGACTGCTCCTAAGACTGTTGCTCCAGCTCCAAAGCCAAAACCAAAGAGGAGCACCAGGAACATCCCTGCTGAGGAGAAAAACAAGGCCCTAGTGCCTGAAGCTGCAATGGAAGATGAAGATGGTGAGTCACATGTCTTGAGGAAGTTGAAGCCAAAAATTCCAGATCACAATGATGCTCATCCAGTAGCTGAGAACATGAAGATAAGGAAGGATTCAGGATTGAGGCTATGGAGGGAGTGAGATCCATATGCCACCAGGAGAAGGACTGCTGTGGACTACAGGTTCCATACAAAGGAACAGCAGGACTTCTATGAGATAGTGTTGCTTGACAAGAAGCCCATAGTGTGTGACATGAGATGGGTTGATTGGAAATTCATTGAGGAAAACGAGGATCACTTCCCTGGTGTATATGATAGCTTCAAGGCTTGTGGAGTTGATGAGTTTGTGGCTAAGAAGCTCACAAAATGGAATGATGAGCTCATCATGCAGTTCTACTCCACAGCTCACTTCTACCCACATGGAAGGATTGTCTAGATGTCTGAAGGCACTAGGTACCAGTCAACGGTTGCTGAATGGGCGAAATTGATCAATGCTCCAGAATAGAGTGAAGATGACTTGGATGTCTATGCCAATAAGAAGAAGGATCACAACACCATGGCACAGATGTACAAAGAGATCCCAGATGCTGCTCTTGAGACACATAAGTTTGGATCTGTACATTACCTTCGGTCAGGCTTGCCAACTATCAACTGGATCCTCAGGCACACTCTCTTGCCAAAGTAAGGTGATCACAAGATGATCAGAGGTCACTCCATCAACTTGCTGCACATTTTTGATGTTCCACAAAAGTTCAAGGTCATGAGTCTTATAGTTGAAACTATAAAGAGGACAACTGCAGATTAGAAGAGGAGTTGTGGATATGCCCCACAGATTCAGGAGCTAATTAACTCCAAGATGGGCACTGGCACATATCTGCTGGACAAGGAGCACCTGCCCATCTACCCAGACTTTGAGGACAACACTGTGGTGATGGATGAAAATGAACCATCTTCTGTGCACGCACAAGCCAAGAAGGAGAAGGCAAAGGCTGAAAAGGCTGCAAGGATGCCAACTACTGAAGAAGCATCTCAGTATCTTCTGAAGAGCAAGCAAGATCAGCTTGGCTACTTGATTGCCTCCACTCTGAGGATTGAGAAGGGACTGGCCACCCTAACTCAAAACCAGGAGAGCTTGGAGAGGATCGTGGAGCAGAAGTTCTATGACTTGGATGTGAAGGTAACTGAGATCTAGTCTGTTGTGCAGCAACTTCAGGATGATATGCAGGAGAGGAAGGGCAAGACAACCACTGATGCATTTGCTAGAGTGCCTAGAGCTCAGAGGTCAGCTGCAGTGCCAGTTCCAGACACCAGAGCCACTTCATCTGCACCAGCTACAGCTTCAGTGCCACCAGCTCCAGCACCTACTCCATCAGCTCCATCTACATCGACTGAAGACTTCGTTCTTGGAGTTATCCGGACACCACCACCTGAAGACCAAGCCTGAGAGACGATTCAGTGCTATGCATTTTCCAGGAACTTTTTGGTAACTTGTTGCCAAAGGGGGAGAAAAATGTATAGATCATAGGCTTCGAGAGAGAGAGCGTTGCTTTTTATTATCTCTTGCTTTGGTGGTTGAACTTTATTTTCTTTGCTTGTTTGAGATACTTTCTGTCTGTGTGATACTTGGATGATCACGTGTTTTCGATCATATGCTACACTAATGCTTGTTGGATGACATTATCATTTTATCCCTATATGATCATTCACTTTGCTTGGTGATGAGTGCATGTATTTAATTATTATCATTTTGAGCACTCCACCAAGATGTATGTGACATGGAAGAGTAACCCATGAGCCTAAATCTCTGTGCATTTGCAGTCCAAAGCAAATCATAAACTATGCACAAATTTAGGGGGGAGCTCTTGCTTTTCACATACTTCTCAAAGCGACAATGTTTTTCACTCTTATTATCATTCGTTGAAGCTTTGATCTATATGTTGTCATCAATTACCAAAAAGGGGGGATTTAAAGTGCAACTATACCTAGGTGGTTTTGGTAATTCCTAACAACATATAGCTCATTGAGCTAATGCTATTCCAAGATTAATATTTCAGGAAAAGCTCAATGAATGGCATGGCATGGATGAGGAAAGTGGACCCCTCAAAATACTAAGGACAAAGAGATTAGCTCAAGCTCAAAGCTCAAGACTCTATATTTTATATTTTAGTGATCCAAGATCACATTAAGTCTATAGGAAAAGCCAATACTATCAAGGAGGGATGAGGTGTTGCTTGATGAGGTTCTTGCTTCATAGTGCTTAGTGATATGCTCCAAAACCCTCAACTACCTTCCCACATCCACATATGACCTAAACCAAAAGTCAAACTCGGCCCCACCGATTTTTTCTATCCGGCGCCACCGAGTTCAGATGTCATAGCCACTGCCACAAACCCTAGGCAAATCGGTCTCACCGATAGGGATCTCGGTCACACCGAGATGGGGTTGTAATCTCTCTGTTTCCCTTCGTAGCGTTTCAGTCCTACCGAGATGAGAGATTGGTCCCACCGAGATTGCAATGTAAACTCTCTGTTTCCCTTTTGTAACATTTAGGTCCCACCGAAATGAGCGATCGGTCCCACCGAGTTTACCTGACCAACTCTCTGGTTAGCTTATTACCAAAGTCTGTCCCACCGAGTTTGTGTAATTGGTCACACCGAGATTACGTTATGCCCTAACCCTAACCATATCGGTCCTACCGAGTTACATCTCAGTCCCACCAAAAATCCTAACGGTCACTAGGTTTGCTAAATCGGTTCGACCGAGTTTTTCAATTCGGTCTCACCGAGATTGGTAAAATGTGTGTAACGGTTAGTTTTTGTGTGGAGGCTATATATACCCCTTCACCCACTCTTCATTCATGGAGAGAGCCATTAGAACATACCTACACTTCCAACACACATTTTTTGAGAGAGAACCACCTATTCATGTGTTGAGGCCAAGATATTCCATTCTCACCATATGAATCTTGATCTCTAGCCTTCCCCAAGTTGCTTTCCACTCAAATCTTCTTTCCACCAAATCCATATCCTGTGAGAGAGAGTTGAGTGTTGGGGAGACTATCATTTGAAGCACAAGAGCAAGGAGTTCATCATCAACACACCATTTGTTAGTTCTTGGAGAGTGGTGTCTCCTAGATTGGCTAGGCGTCACTTGGAACCTCCGACAAGATTGGGGAGTTGAACCAAGGAGTTTGTAAGGGCAAGGAGATCGCCTACTTCATGAAGATCTACCGCTAGTGAGGCAAGTCCTTCGTGGGTGATGGCCATGATGGGATAGACAAGGTTGCTTCTTCGTGGACCCTTCGTGGGTGGAGCCCTCCGTGGACTCGCGCAACCGTTACCCTTCGTGGGTTGAAGTCTCCATCAACGTGGATGTACGATAGCACCACCTATCGGAACCATGACAAAAACATTCGTGTCTCCAATTGTGTTTGAATTCTCCAAACCCTTCCCTTTACATTCTTGCAAGTAGTATGCTTTACTTTCCGCTGCTCATGGACTCTTTGCATGCTTGCTTGAATTGTGTTAAGATTGCTTGACTTGTTCTAAGATAGCTAAAATCTGCCAAAGACTAAAATTGGGAAAAGGATAGATTTTTATTTGGTCAATTAGTCTAATCACCCCCCCCCCCTCTAATCACCCCCCCCTCTAGAGCTATAAGTGTATGAAAGCTCAACAAAAGAACTAAGTGGGTGTGCATCCAACTTGCTTGCTCACGAACACCTAGGGCATTTTGAGGAAGCCCATCATTGGAATATACAAGCAAAGTTCTATAATGTAAAATGCCCACTAGTATATCAAAGTGACAACATAGGAGACTCTCTATCATGAAGACCATGGTGCTACTTTGAAGCACAAGTGTTGTAAAAGGATAGTAGCATTGTCCCTTCTCTCTTTTTCTCTCATTTTTTAGGCCTTCTCTTTTTCATGGCCTTTCTATTTTTCTCTCCTTTTTTTCTTTTTTTCGTCCGGAGTCTCATCCCGACTTGTGGGGGAATCATAGTCTCCATCATCCTTTCCTCACTTGGGACAATGCTCTAATAATGATGATCATCACACTTTTATTTACTTACAAGTCAAAAATTACAACTCGATACTAGAACAAAATAGGACTCTATGTGAATGCCTCCGGCGGTGTACCGGGATGTGCAATGAATCAAGAGTGACATGTATGAAAGAATTATGAATGTGGCTTTGCCACAAATACGATGTCAACTACATGATCACGCAAAGCAATATGATAATGATGTAATGTGTCATAACAAACGGAACAGTGGTAAGTTGCATGGCAATATATCTCAGAATGGCTATGTAAATGCCATGATAGGTAGGTATGGCGGCTGTTTTGAGGAAGGTATATGGTGGGTGTATGGTACCAGCGAAAGTTGCGCGGTACTAGAGAGGCTAGGAATGGTGGAAGGGTGAGAGTGCGTATTATCCATGGACTCAACATTAGTCATAAGAACTCACATACTTATTGCAAAAATCTATTAGTTATCGAAACAAAGTACTACGCGCATGCTCCTAGGGGGATATATTGGTAGGAAAAGACCATCACTCGTCCTCGACTGCCACTCATAAGGAAGACAATCAATAAATAAATCATGCTCTGACTTAATCACATAACGGTTCACCATACGTGCATGCTACGGGAATGACAAACTTTAACACAAGTATTTCTCAAATTCACAACTACTCAACTAGCATGACTCTAATATCACCATCTTTATATCTCAAAACAATCATCAAGTATCAAACTTCTCATAGTATTCAATGCACTTTTTATGATAGTTTTTATTATACCCATCATGGATGCCTATCATATTAGGACTAATTTTATATCCAAAGCAAATTACCATGTTGTTCTAACTTCGAAAAGACTCTCAACATAATATAAGTGAAGCATGAGAGATCAATGATTTCTATAAAATAAAACCACCACCGTGCTCTAAAAAGATACTCCCTCCGTCCAAAAATAAGTGTCTCAACTTTGTATTAGCTCTAGTATAAATTTGTAATAAGCTCAAGACACTTATTTTGGGAAGCACTAGAGCAAAATTATCTAGCTCAAAAGATATAAGTGAAGCACAAAGAGTATTCTATAAATTCCGATTCATGTGTGTCTCTCCAAAAGGTGTGTACAGCGAGGATGATTGTGGTAAACTAAAAAGCAAAGACTCAAATCATACAAGACGCTCCAAGCAAAACACATATCATGTGGTGAATAAAAATATAGCCTCAAGTAAAGTTACCGATAGACGGAGACGAAAGAGGGGATGCCTTCCGGGGCATCCCCAAGCTTAGGCCTTTGGTTGTCATTTAATTTTACCTTGGGGTGCCTTGGGCATCCCCAAGCTTAGGCTCATGCCACTCCTTATTCCAAAATCCGTCAAATCTTTACCCAAAACATGAAAACTTCACAACACAAAACTCAACAGAAAATCTCATGAGCTCCGTTAGTATAAGAAAACAAACCACCACTTCAAGGTACTTTAATGAACTCATTATTTATTTATATTGGTGTTAAAACTACTTTATTCCAACTTCTCTATGGTTCATACCCCCCGATACTAGCCATAGATTCCTCAAAATAAGCAAACAACACACGAAAAACAGAATCTGCCAAAAACAGAACAGTCTGTAGTAATATGTAGGTTTTGAATACTTCTGTAAACCCAAATATTCTGAAATAAATTGTTGAACGTGAGGAGTTTGTCTATTAATCATCTTCAAAAAGAATCAACCTAATCACACTCTCCAGTAAAAAATGACAGCAAATCTCGTGAGCGCTAAAGTTTCTGTTTTTTACAGCAAGATCGCAAAGACTTCCCCCAAGTCTTCCCAAAGGTTCTACTTGGCACAAACACTAATTAAAAGCATAAAAACACATATAAACAGAAGCTAGGTGAATTATTTATTACTAAAAAGGAACAAAAAACAAGAAACAAAAATAAAATTGGATTTCCTCCCAACAAGCGCTATCGTTTAACACCCCTAGCTAGGCATCTATAATTTTAATGATGCTCACATGAAAGACAAGAATTGAAGCACAAAGAAAGCATCATGAAACACGTGACACACACATCTAAGTATAACATACTTCCTATGCATAGGCATCTTATAGGCAAACAAATTATCAAGGCAAGCAAAAACTAGCATATGCAAGGAAGCGGAACGAAACAATAGCAATCTCAACATAACGAGAGGCAATTTAGTAACATGAAAATTTCTACAACCATATTTTCCTCTCTCATAATAATTACATGTAGGATCATAAGAAAATTCAATAATATAGCTATCACAAAACATATTCTTAACAAGATCCACATGTATGCAAAGTTGACACTCTTCCAAAATAGTGGGATTAACATTAACTAAAGTCATGACCTCTCCAATCCCACTTTTATCAAAAACTTCATAAGATTGAACATTATCCAAATATGTGGGATCTAAAGTTGACACTCTTCCAAACCCACTTTCAATAATATTGCAAACACCATTATCAATCTCATATTCATCATGGGGCTTAAATAAATTTTCAAGATCAAAAGAAGAATCACCCCAATCATGATCATTGCAACAAATAGTAGTCATAGCAAAACTAGCATCCCCAAGCTTGAGGTTTTGCATATTATTAGCACAATTGTCGTCAATAGCATTTATAGTTAAATCATTGCAATCATGCTTTTGATTCAAGGAAATATCAAGTATGGGTGTAATAGCAATAATCTCGTGTTTAACATAAGGAACCATAAGAATAGCAAGCATCATGTTCATCAAGGGATATTTCAATCAAATCTTCGGAATCATAATTATCTATATATTCATGCATATCATTATTTCATTCCAAAGCAACGGTCATTCTTTCAATAAATTTTTTGACGTAGACATTATGAGCATAGTTTTCATAGCAATATTTAAGTATGTCAAAATTTTCCGATTCGTAGAGAGTAATATCATACTTTCCAATCAAAGAAGCAACTTCACAAGCACCCTTAAAAGCAACAAATTCTTCAATTTGTTCGATATCGTAGTAACTATAAACACCCTTTGCATAATAAGATAAGATTTCATTATCATTAAACTCACATAGGTAGGGGAGGTGTTTTTTAGGGTTCTTAGAGGAACAAGTAAAATCACAAATTTCACAAAGATTCCAAGCATAACATAACAATCTATTTATTTGATCCCATAAGAGTCTCCCTTTTTCAGACAAACGGTGACGCTCAAAATGAGCATGCTCATCTAAAGATTTCCCATCAACTAGGCTAGTTAGGGTTTCAGCATGAGCGCATAAGGATCGAAGATGATCCAAATAGAACACTTTAAGTGGATCCATATCAACAGATTTTTAGCAAGCAAAGATGCAAGCAAATAGAAGGCGCATGGAAACACAAACAAAGATACATATGGGAAGAAGGCGAAAAAAAGGCAAAGGTGAAGTGGGGGAGAGGAAAACGAGAGGCAAATGTCAAATAATGTAATGTGAGGGATAAGAGTTTGTGATGGGTACTTGGTATGTCTTGACTTGATGCAACCTCCCTGGCAATGGCGCCATAAATCCTTCTTGCTACCTCTTGAGCATGTATTGGTTTTCCCTTGAAGAGGAAAGGGTGATGCAGCACAGTAGCGTTAGTATTCCCCTTAGTTTTTGAGAACCAAGGTATCAATCCAGTAGGAGGTAACACGCAAGTCACCTAGTACCTGCACAAACAAACAAGAACCTCGCAACCAACGTGATAAAGGGGTTGTCAATCCCTTCACGGTCACTTACGAAAGTGAGATCTGATAGAGATAATAAGATAAATATTTTTGGTATTTTTATGTTATAGATTGGAAAATAAAGATTGCAAAATAAATGGTAATAGAAATATCAAGTTGATATGAAAATAATATGATGGAAGATAGACCCGGGGGCCATAGGTTTCACTAGTGGCTTCTCTCAAGATAGCAAATTCTACGGTGGGTGAACAAATTACTGTCGTGCAATTGATAGAAAAGTGAATACTTACAAGAATATCTAGGCATGATCATGTATATAGGCATCACATCTGCGACAAGTAGACCGAAACGATTCTGCATCTACTACTATTACTCCACACATCGACCGCTATTCAGCATGCATCTAGAGTATTAAGTTCATAAGAACACAGTAACGCATTAGGCAAGATGACATGATGTAGAGGGATAAACTCAAGCAATATGATATAAACCCCATCTTTTTATCCTCGATGGCAACAATACAACACGTGCCTTGCTATCCCTGCTGTCACTGGGAAAGGACACCGCAAGATTGAACCCAAAGCTAAGCACTTCTCCCATTGCAAGAAAGATCAATCTAGTAGGCCAAACCAAACTGATAATTCAAAGAGACTTGTAAAGATATTTAAATCATGCATAAAAGATTTCAGAGAAGAATCAAGTATTGTTCAGATAATCTTGATCATAAACCCACAATTCATCGGATCTCGACAAACACACCGCAAAAAGAATTACATCGAATAGATCTCCAAGAGAATCGAGGAAAACTTTGTATTGAGATCCAAAGAGAGAGAAGAGGCCATCTAGCTAATAACTATGGACCCGAAGGTCTGTGGTAAACTACTCACACATCATCGGAGAGGCTATGGTGTTGATGTAGAAACCCTCCCTGATTGATTCCCCCTCCGGCGGAGCACCGGAAAAGGCCCCAAGATGGGATCTCACGGGTACAGAAGGTTCCGGCGGTGGAAATAGGGTTTCGTGGTGCTCCTGGATGTTTTCGGGGTATATGGGTATATATAGGAGGAAGAAGTACGTCGGTGGAGCTGCGAGGGGCCCACGAGGGTGCGGGCACGTCTACCCCCTTGGCACGCCCTCCTGCCTCCACTGGTAGAAAAAGGGCATGTTGTCCCTGTTCCTGAACCGGGACTAAAGGGTCGGTACTAATGCCCTGTCCCTTTAGTCCCGGGTCAATCCAGAACCGGGACTGATGGGCCTCCACGTGGCCTGTGCGCGGATCCCAGGCAGGAGACCCTTTGGTCCCGGTTGGTGGCACCAACCGGGACCAATAGGCATCCACGCGTTAGCATTTGTGTGGCTGGGGTTTTGTTTTTTTGAAGGGGGGGTTTGGGGGTTTTGGGGGGTTAATTTAGGTGTTTCATATATTGTGTTAGCTAGCTATAATTAATAGAGAGAAGTGTCCTCTCTTATGTCCGTGCTTGGTCGACGCTACGTACTATACATACGTATAGAGAGGACTAGACACGCTAGCTAGCTAGTAAGCAAACGAAGGAAACAGAAGATCGTCATGAACATATATGCATACAGAGAGAAGTGATATCAACCACCTCTCCTTCTCCGAGAGATTGGTCGAACAACAACTTCTCGTATATCTATCCGACACTACCGGCTACATATATACAATAATTATCTCTTACAAATATAATCATACGGACTCATGGTCCACATAGTATTCTCCGTCTTCAGCGATCACGCGGTCAAGAAAGAATGCCGCCAATTCCTCTTGAATTTCTCGCATGCGAGCTGGTGCTAGGAGTTCATCCCGCTTCCGAAACATCTAATTTGAAGAAGGGGGTCAATACATATATATATGAATGAATGAAACTCAACACAAATGATGGTAATAAAATAAAATTGTGAATGTTGTTATTTACGTACTTCATATTGTTCGTCAGTGTAGCCCCGCTCACAGGGCGTGTGGCGGATGGACTCGCAAACATAGTATCCATAGAAATCATTCCCTTGTTCCTGCCACAACCACTTTACAAGAAATAGAGGTCAATCAAACTGATAAGCAAGAATGCCAAATGCTATTGATGAAACTAGCGCTTGAATCACTAGTAGATGCGCGGAACATGCTACTATAGTACTTACTTTCGGGTGTCTAAATTGCAGCTCCTTCGGAAGTCCCGGAGCTTTTCTGGTGAATTTTCTCCAAACCCTGCCGGATAAAGAAAACAATTACTTGATATATCAGGAAATGAACAAAGTTGCTGATATGGTGGATAATGATCGATTTAACTTACTTCTCAAGCATTTGAGTCATGTCTGCATAGTCCTTGGGATCTTTTAATCTTGAGTCTAAGATGGTTACTAGTCCCTGCTCAAGCTTAATCTCTAGGAGAATATACTGGTAACTGCACACGCATGCATAACTCATCAATTACATTACTATAACCTTGACTAATATATAAGGGAAACCGAATACGCACAAGACAGTAACACTCACTTGAAGTTGTAAGGAAAGAGTATTATATCTTTGTTTTCATTTATTACCAACGATCGTAGCAAGATGGCCTCGGTATCTGCGGCATGAAATTTAACCTGAGTTGCATCTATGAGATATGTGTTAATGAACCCAATATCACCGACTTGTCTTTTCTTCAATTCGGCGATCTTCAATCTGCATAATATATTGAGGATGATTATAAATACATGCAATGAAAGAGCTGAGCTATATAGAGAGACTTAATGACAGAAGTAGTACTACTTACAGACAGTAGCAGGTGACCGTTGTTTTATCGAGGGCCAATTGATTGAAACACTGAAAGAACTCCTCGAATGGAACAGGCAACAATTCAATTCCAGCGAGGTCATGCTCCTTTTTAACTTTCACATACAAAGTAGTCCTCCCCCCAGAGTCTCTGCAGATTTTCAAGTACCAATCATGCAATATTCGCATCATCGTTGATAGAGATCTTTCATCTTTGATGAGAGGCTTCCCGTACTCGTATCTTTGTATCTGCACCTCCATGAAATCATAATGTACATCGTCGGGCAGGTAATCGCCAAGATTGCTATAACCGGGCACCATCCTTGGATCATTAGCGACATTGTCGCTAGGCACCTTGAGTGGGGGGCACGATTGCTTCGCTTGTTCGCCGAGCTGGGCAATTTGTTTCCCAGCTCGTCGTTCTTTCAGCCTTTGATCACTGACAGTACTTCCCAACCGCTCCGCTTCGGCAAATTCCTTTCCAATAATGCGCTCATAGTTTACTTTCGGCGGAGACTTGGGTGGTTTTGTCAGGGCATCCAGAGTGCGCTTCGCTTTCACCAGATCTACCTTCTCCTCCGGAGGTGGATGTTTCTTTGCTTTCACCCCTTCAAAGTAGTTCCTCACTTCTTCTCGTGCGATCTCGGCGTTCTCCTCCGGGGTCCTCTCTTATGGTAACTTCTCTGGAGTCTTCAGAGAAGGACCAAATCTGTATTTCCTCCCGCCTCTAGCTGTACTGCTAGACGCCGGCAGAGCAGACGGAGCGGTTGTCTTCTTTACTTGCTTACGAGGCGGAGGAGAAGGATTACGATGTGCCGGAGCAGCCGGAGCGGCGGCAGATCTCTTCCGCCCTTGCTGATGAGGCGGAGAAGGAGGAGGCTGGTTGCTCGGGCGCGTCGGCGCAGGCGGAGAAGGAGCCGGTCGAGTGCCCTGATCGTCACTCGCCGGAGGAGGAGGCGGTGGAGGAGGCGGAGTGCCCTGACTCGCCGGAGGAGGAGGCGGTGGAGGAGGCGGAGTGCCCTGACTTGTCGGAGGAGGAGGAGGAGGCGGAGGCGTCCAGTTCGGAAGGTTGATGAGCTCCTTCCGCCATAGGCATGGAGTCTTCAGAGCAGACCCCAGCCTAGTCTCCCCTTCATCGGTAGGGTGGTCAAGCTGGAGGTCCTCAAATCCCTCCTTTATTTCAACCACCATCACCCTAGCATATCCTTCTGGAATCGGCTGGCAGTGAAAAGGTGCGCCGGGTTCAGTAGGATAAACAGAGTCAACAGCCGCCTTGACCTTCAAATTCATCCATTGCGTCATAAGGTGGCAATTTTGAGACTCTGTGATAACATCCACGGGATAGCTGGCAGGAGCCGTCAAGACATGCTCCGGCTGAAGCAACTCGGTGGAAGCCACGCTGCTTCTCCGCTGATATGGCGAGGTAGCTTCGGGTCCACGGGATAGCTGGCAGGAGCCGTCAAGACATGCTCCGGCTGAAGCAACTCGGTGGAAGCCACGCTGCTTCTCCGCTGATATGGCGGGGTAGCTTCGGGGGAAGCTTCGGCAGTACGTTTGCTGTGATTTGCTTCTCGTTCCTCTATCGCTTGTACCCTTGCTTGCAGCGCCTGCATTTGGGTCTGCTGCACTTTTTTCCTCCTCTCATGGGATTTGTAACCGCCTGCGTCCGGAAACCCAACCTTCCACGGAATGGAGCCTAGCGTGCCTCGTGTCCGTCCAGGGTGCTCAGGATTCCCGAGGGCCATTGCGAGCTCGTCGTTCTCTCTGTCTGGAAAGAACGTCCCTTGCTGCGCTGCTTCGATATACTGCTGAAGCTTCCTTAAATAGCAAGTCGTTCTCCTCTTTTTTTCTTCTTCTTCTCTTCTTCTCTTTTTTTCTTCTTCTTCCTCTTTATTTTATTGGAAACGAGGGTCGTCGAGGGTCAGGGTCGCCGAACGGTAGAGGAAACCCTAAATAGCAAGTATCGTGGGTGTGAGATACATGTGGCCGTCGGTGTCAGACACTACATCCACGTCCCACAAGTGACGTGGGCGTCGAAACCCGCGCCACTTGTGGGACGTGGATGTAGTGTCCGACACCAACGGTACATGTATCTCACACCGACGATACTTTCTATTTAGGGTTTCTCCTCTACCGCTCGGCGACCCTCGATGACCCTCGTTCCCGATAAAAAAAGAGGAAGAAGAAGAAAAAAAAGAAGAGAAGAAAGAATAGAGGAGATCTTCTCCTTTTTTTTTCTTATTCCTCTTCTTTTTTTATCCTCTTCTTCCTCTCATGTTCGACGACCCTCGACCCCTCGGCGACCCTAGACCCCTCGAACCCTCGACGACCCTGGAACCCTCGACCCTCGATCCCTAGACCCTATAGAACCCTCGAACCCTCGACCCTGAAACCCTCGACCCTTGACCCCTTAACGACCCTCGACCCTCTACCCAAGTTCCCGACCCTCGACCCCTCGGCGATCCTCGACACCCTCGTTCCCGATAAAAATTAAGAAGAAGAAGAAGAAAAAAAGAGGAGAAGAAGAAAGGAATAGCTAGAGGAGAAGATCGAAGAAAAAAAAGAAGAAAAAAAAGAGGAGAAGAAGAAAGGAATAGTGGAGAAGAAGAGAAAATAGAATATTCTATTTTCTCTTCCTCTCACTATTCCTTTCTTCTTCTCCTCTTCTTTTCCTTCTTTTTTCTTCTTCTTATTTATTTCTCCTCTTCTTTTCCTCTCCTCTTCTTCTTTCTTTCCTCTTCTTATTTTCTTCTTTCCTATCCTTCTTTTTCTAAAATTGTAACTTTTGCATATATAAAACTTTTCTAAAATTGTAACTTTCTATATATGAACAAAAAACTTTCTATAAACAAAAAACATTTTTAACATATATATTTAGCAAATTCTAGCCACATACATCACATACAAATATACATTATAGCCACATACACATATACATCACATATGAACAAAAAAATAAACTAATAAAAATAAAAAAACATGTTGCAACATATGAGCAAAAACATATAGCCACATACATACACATACATTATATATATATGAAAAAAAATTAAACTAATAAAAAAGTGGTGGCGCCGGCGGGGCAGAGGGGCATGGCGGCAGCGGTGGCGCCGGCGGGGCAGGGCAGGGCAGGGGCGCGGGAGCGAGGCAAGGCAGGGGCGCGAGGCAGGTGCTCACAGAGGGGTGGCGGAGCACGGCGGGCGGCGTCGGGGCGCGGGGACGACGATGAGGTGGCGTTCGAGGGCGGCGGCGACGGCAAAGTTGAGCAGCCTGACGGCGTCGGAGGCGGTAACGACGGTGAGGTGGACCAGCCTGACGGTGTCGGAGACGGCGGCGACAACGAGGTGGAGCAGCCTGACGGCTCGGCGGCGACGACGACGAGGCAGAGCAGCGGGCGTCGGGCGGAGAAGAAAGGGATGGATTTTGGAGAAACTGCTAAGTGCTGCTTATATAGCAAAGCCTTTAGTCCTGGTTCATGGCACAAACCGGGACTAATGCCCCTCCTTTAGTCCCGGTTGGTGCCACCAACCGGGACCAAAGGCCTTGTGCTGCCCCGCGCCCAAATGTTTAGTCCCACCTCGCTAGTTGAGAGGGAGCCGCACCTGTTTATAAGGTGCGGTGCGCCTTCCCTCTCGAGCTCCTCTCTAAAGCAGGCTTTCGGGCCTAACCGTGCAATGTGTGCCTGTGGGCCTACTGGGCCTCCCGCGGGCCTGAATCCTGGCCCATGGTAGGGTTTCTAGTCGTATTCAGGCCGTGGGTGCCCAGTAGGTGGCACTTTTTTTGTTTTTTTGTTTTTTTGTTTCTACTTACAACAAAATACTTATTGTTGCTATATTTAATTTTTTCCCTGTTTTTTTTGTTTTTTCTGCATTATTTATTTTCTTTTGTTTTTTGCTTTATTTTTTAATTCTTTTTTGCTTTTAGTTTTAGAAAAATTATAAACTTTCTGTTAGTGCCATTAGTTTTCAAATTTGAAAACACTTTTTTTGTTGCTTTATTTATTTTATTTTGTTTCTACTTACAACAAAATACTTATTGTTGCTATTTTTATTTTTTTCAGTTTTTTTGTTTTGTTTTCTGTATTATTTATTTTCTTTTTTTTTGCTTTATTTTTTAATTCTTTTTGCTTTTAGGTCAGCAAAATTATAAACTTTCTGTTGCTTTATTTATTTTATTTTGTTTCTACTTACAACAAAATACTTATTGTTGCTATTTTTTTCCAGTTTTTTTGTTTTGTTTTCTGAATTATTTATTTTCTTTTGTTTTTTGCTTTATTTTTTTTTATTCTTTTTGCTTTTAGTTTTAGAAAAATTATAAACTTTCTGTTAGTGACATTAGTTTTCAAATTTGAAAACACTTTTTTAGTTTTTTTGTTTTCTTTATTGCTTTATTTATTTTATTTTGTGACTAACATTACTATAAAAATAGTTTTTTTCCTGTTTTTTTATTTGTTTTTTGCATTATTTATTTTCTTTTGTTTTTTGCTTTAATTTTTAATTCTGGTTGCTTTTAGGTTAGCAAAATTATAAACTTTTTGTTAGTGCCATTAGTTTTAGAAAAATTATAAACTTTCTGTTAGTGCCATTAGTTTTCAAATTTGAATAGTTAAAATTCGAATTCTTTGAAAATTGTTTGAATCACAAGTTTGTGATTAACTTACTAAAAAATGAGAATAGATGCGCTTATAGAGAAATTCAACCTAAATTCCTAGTAAATTTCTATGAATTTAAGAGAAATTCACTATGAATTTAGGTTAAACTTTTCTCTATTAGGGCATCTATTTTCACTTTGAGAGGAGCTCAACAAGGCAGAGAGGGAAGGGCTTATAAACCGGTGTGAGCCCCCTTCGGTTGGCGAGGTGGGACTAGACTCTGCCCGCAACGAGGACCAACCCTTTAGTCCCGGTTTGTGGCACAAACCTGGACTAATGGTCATGGGCCAGGGGCGAGTAGCAAAATTATAAACTTTCTGTTAGTGCCATTAGTTTTAGAAAGTTGAAAGTTGAAAGTTGGCATGGGCCAGGGACTAATGGTCATGGTATTACGAGGGCCGAACCATAAGACATGAAAGCATTTCAAATGAACACTAAAAAAGTTGAAAGTTGGCATGGTATCATAATTTCACCCACATAGCATGTGCATGTACAAAACGGACAATGGTAGCATGTTCGTGTGTTACAAAGTTGGCATGGTATCATCATAATTGTTGCGGGAGAAAGTCTTCACTTTTTCTTTGCTTGTGTCATTTGCTTATTGCGCCGTAACCATGGATAATCTTCATTGTTTATCAGGATGCTTGGGTCAGCCTTGACATTGAAGGGAGGAATTTCATGAAACTTTTCATAATCTTCAGACATGTCTGTCTTGCCGTCCACTCCCAGGATGTCCCTTTTTCCTGAAAGAACTATGTGGCGCTTTGGCTCATTGTATGATGTATTCGCTTCCTTATCTTTTCTTTTTCTCGGTTTGGTAGACATGTCCTTCACATAGATAACCTGTGCCACATCATTGGCTAGGACGAACAGTTCGTCAGTGTACCCAAGATTTTTCAGATCCACTGTTGTCATTCCGTACTGTGGGTCTACCTGTACCCCGCCGCCTAACAGATTGACCCATTTGCACTTAAACAAAGGGACCTTAAAATCAGGTCCGTAGTCAAGTTCCCATATGTCCACTATGTAACCATAATATGTGTCCTTTCCGCTCTCGGTTGCTGCACCAAAGCGGACACCGCTGTTTTGGTTGGTGCTCTTTTGATCTTGGGCGATCGTGTAAAATGTATTCCCATTTATCTCGTATCCTTTGTAAGTCAATACAGTCAAAGATGGTCCCCTGGACAACAAGTACAACTCATCACAAACAGTGTTGTCACCTCTGAGACGTGTTTCCAACCAACTGCTGAAAGTCCTGATGTGTTCACATGTAATCTAGTCGTCGCACTGCTCCGGGTGTTTGGAGCGCAGACTGTTCTTGTGTTCATCGACATACGGGGTCACCAAGGTAGAGTTCTGTAGAACTGTGTAGTGTGCTTGAGACCAAGAATATCCGTCCCTGCATATTATTGAGTCTCTTCCAAGAGTGCCTTTTCCAGTCAGTCTCCCCTCATACCACGATTTAGGGAGACCTATCTTCTTAAGGCCAGGAATGAAGTCAACACAAAACCCGATAACATCCTCTATTTGATGGCCCATGGAGATGCTTCCTTCTGGCCTAGCGCGGTTACGGACATATTTCTTTAGGACTCCCATGAACCTCTCAAACGGGAACATATTGTGTAGAAATACGGGCCCCAGGATGACAATCTCGTCGACTAGATGAACTAGGACGTGCATCATGATATTGAAGAAGGATGGTGGGAACACCAGCTCGAAACTGACAAGACATTGCGCCACATCACTCCTTAGCCTTGGTATGATTTCTGGATCGATCACCTTCTGAGAGATTGCATTGAGGAATGCACATAGCTTCACAATGGCTAATCGGATGTTTTCCGGTAGAAGCCCCCTCAATGCAACTGGAAGCAATTGCGTCATAATCACGTGGCATTCATGAGACTTTAGGTTCTGAAACTTTTTCTCTGGCATATTTATTATTCCCTTTATATTCGACGAGAAGCCAGTCATGACCTTCATACTGAGCAGGCATTCAAAGAAGATTTCTTTCTCTTCTTTCGTAAGAGCGTAGCTGGCAGGACCTTTATACTGCTTCGGAGGCATGCCGTCTTTTTCGTGCAAACGTTGCAGGTCCTCCCGTGCCTCAGGTGTATCTTTTGTCTTCCCATACACGCCCAAGAAGCCTAGCAGGTTCACGCAAAGGTTCTTCGTCACGTGCATCACGTTGATTGAGGAGTGGACCTCTAGGTCTTTCCAGTAGGGTAGGTCCCAAAATATAGATTTCTTCTTCCACATGGGTGTGTGTCCCTCAGCGTCATTCGGAACAGCTAGTCCACCGGGACCCTTTCCAAAGATTACGTAGTGTAAATCATTAACCATAGCAAGTACGTGATCACCGGTACGCATGGCGGGCTTCTTCCGGTGATCTGCCTCGCCTTTGAAATGCTTGCCTTTCTTTCGACATTGATGGTTGGTCGGAAGAAATCGACGATGGCCCAGGTACACATTCTTCCTGCATTTGTCCAGGTATATATACTTTCAGTGTCATCTAAACAGTGCGTGCATGCATGGTATCCTTTGTTTGTATGTCCTGAAAGGTTACTGAGAGCGGGCCAATCATTGATGGTCACGAACAGCAACGCCTTAAGGTTAAATTCCTCCTGTCTGTGCTCATCCCACGTACGTACACCGTTTCCATTCCACAACTGTAAAAGTTCTTCAACTAATGGCCTTAGGTACACATCAATTTCGTTGCCGGGTTGCTTAGGGCCTTGGATGAGAACTGGCATCATAATGAACTTCCGCTTCATGCACATCCAAGGAGGAAGGTTATACATACATAGAGTCATGGGCCAGGTGCTGTGATTGCTGCTCTGCTCCCTGAAAGGATTAATGCCATCCGCGCTTAAAGCAAACCATACATTCCTTGGGTCCTTTGCATACTCATCCCAGTACTTTCTCTCGATTTTTCTCCACCGCGACCCGTCAGCGGGTGCTCTCAACTTCCCATCTTTCTTTCGGTTCTCACTGTGCCATCGCATCAACTTGGCATGCTCTTCGTTTCTGAACAGACGTTTCAACCGTGGTATTATAGGAGCATACCACATCACCTTCGCAGGAACCCTCTTCCTGGGGGGCTCGCCGTCAACATCACCAGGGTCATCTCGTCTGATCTTATACCGCAATGCACCGCATACCGGGCATGCGTTCAGATCCTTGTATGCACCGCGGTAGAGGATGCAGTCATTAGGGCATGCATGTATCTTCTCCACCTCCAATCCTAGAGGCCATACGACCTTCTTTGGTGCGTATGTACTGTCAGGCAATTCGTTATCCTTTGGAAGCTTCTTCTTCAATATTTTCAGTAGCTTCTCAAATACTTTGTCAGCCACAGCATTCTCTGCCTCCCACTGCAGCAATTCCAGTACGGTGCCGAGCTTTGTGTTGCCATCTTCGCAATTGGGGTATAACCCTTTTTTGTGATCCTCTAACATGCGATCGAACTTCAGCTTCTCCTTTTGACTTTCGCATTGCGTCCTTGCATCGACAATGACCCGGCGGAGATCATCATCATCGGGCACATTGTCTGGTTCCTCTTGATCTTCAGTAGCTTCACCAGTTGCAGCATCATTGGGCACATCGTCTGGTTCCTCTTGATCTTCACCAGCTCCCCCCGTTGCAGCATCACCGTATTCAGGGGGCACATAGTTGTCATCGTACTCTTCTTCTTCGCCGTCTTCCATCATAACCCCTATTTCTCCGTGCCTCGTCCAAACATTATAGTGTGGCATGAAACCCTTGTAAAGCAGGTGGGAGTGAAGGATTTTCCGGTTAGAGTAAGACCTCGTATTCCCACATTCAGTGCATGGACAACACATAAAACCATTCTGCTTGTTTGCCTCAGCCGCATCGAGAAACTCATGCACGCCCATAATGTACTCGCAGGTGTGTCTGTCACCGTACATCCATTGCCAGTTCATCTGCGTGCATTATATATAATTAAGTGTCCAAATTAATAGAAGTTCATCATCACATTAAAACCAAAGTGCATACATAGTTCTCATCTAACAACAAATAGCTCTCCAGAGCATCTAATTAATTAAACCATACATTAAAACTATGTAAAACATTTCAATGCGAAAACAAATGCGATCATAATCGCAACCAAGGTAACAATTGATCCAACGGCATAATGATACCAAGCCTCGGTATGAATGGCATATTTTATAATCTTTCTAATCTTCAAGCGCATTGCATCCATCTTGATCTTGTGATCATCGACGACATCCGCAACATGCAACTCCAATATCATCTTCTCCTCCTCAATTTTTTTTATTTTTTCCTTCAACAAATTGTTTTCTTCTTCAACTAAATTTAACCTCTTGACAATAGGATCGGTTGGCATTTCCGATTCACATACATCCTACATAAATAAAATTTATGTCACGTTGGTCGGCATAATTTTCATAAACAATAAATGAACCAATAGTTATAAAGATAATATATATACCACATCCGAATCATAGACAGGACGAGGGCCGACGGGGGCGGATACCAAAACCATCCCACTATATAAGATGCAATAATAAAAGTAAGAAAATAATACAAGTATCTATGCAAACATACAAGTAAGAATATTTTTTCCTTTCAGAAAGAAGATAAGAACAAGAGGCTCACCACGGTGGTGCCGGCGATGAGCTCGGCGCGGGTGATCGACGGCGGTGAAGACGGGGACGGGGCGTGACGGACCGCTAAACCTAGACAAATATTATGGAAAATGGAGCTTGGAGGTCGAGCTTGGAGAGGAGAAAGCTTAAGTAGTGTGGCTCGGGCATTCCATCGAACACCTTGTGTGCATAGGAGGTGAGCTAGAGCACCACCAAGCCCTCTCCCCCTCGGCCAGAGAAAAACAGAGCACTGAGGTGCTCTGCTCGCGAGCGAGGGGTATATATAGGCACCTCATTGGTCCCGGTTGGTGACATGAACCGGGACTAAAGGGGAGCATTTGGTCCCAGTTCAAGCCACCAACTGGGACCAATGGTGGTGGGCCAGGAGCGAGGCCCATTGGTCCCGGTTCATCCCACCAACCGGGACCAAAAGGTCCAGATGAACCAGGACCAATGGCCCACGTGGCCCGGCCGGCCCCCTGGGCTCACAAACCGGGACCAATGCCCCCATTGGTCCCGGTTCTCGACTGAACTAGGACTAATGGGCTGACTCGGCCTAGACCAAAGCCCTGTTTTCTACTAGTGCTCATGGCCTCCTCGCTTCTTTATTGACGTCCACTCCAACTCTCCTGGATCACGTTTGTTCCAAAAATAACTCTCCCGAAGGTTTCATTCTGTTTGGATTCCGTTTGATATTCCTTTTCTGCGAAACACTGAAATAGGCAAAAAAATAGCAATTTGCACTGGGCCTTTGGTTAGTAGGTTAGTCCCAAAAAATAATATAAAAAGGTAAATTAAAGCCCATTAAACATCCAAAACAGATAATATAATAGCATGGAATAATGAAAAACTATAGATACGTTGGAGACGTATCAGACCTATTCTGCACAACTCCAAAAGTCTTGAAACTCCACGAAAGTATGTTTTGGAATATATTAAAAATATTGGGCGAAGAAAGCACCAGAGGGGGGCCACCTACCGCCCACGAGGGTGGAGGGCGTGCCCCCTGCCTCGTGGGCCACCTGGAAGCCCCCTGATGCCCATCTTCTGGTATAAGGTGTCTTTTGCCCTGGAAAAAAATCAGAAGGAAGCTTTCGGGACGAAGCACCGCCGTCTCGAGGTGGAACCTTGGCGGAACCAATCTAGGGCTCCGGTGGAGCTATTCTGCCGGGGAAACATCCCTTCGGGAGGGGGAAATCGTCACCATCGTCATCACCAACGATCCTCTCATCAGGAGAGGGTCAATCTCCATCAACATCTTCACCAGCACTGTCTCCTCTCAAACCCTAGTTCATCTCTTGTATCCGATCTTTGTCTCAAAATCTCAGATTGGTATCTGTGGGTTGCTAGTAGTGTTGATTACACCCTGTAGTTGATGCTAGTTGGTTTATTCGATGGAAGATTATATGTTCAGATCCTTTATGCATATTAATACCCCTCTGATTATGAACATGAATATGATTTGTAGTAGTTACGTTTGTTCCTGAGGACATGGGAGAAGTATTGCTATAAGTAGTCATGTGAAGTTGGTATTCGTTCGATATTTTGATGAGATGTATGTTGTCTTTCCTCTAGTGGTGTTATGTGAACGTCGACTACATGACACTTCACCATTGTTTGGGTCTAGGGGAAGGCATTGGGAAGTAATAAGTAGATGATGGGTTGCTAGAGTGACAGAAGCCTAAACCCTAGTTTATACGTTGCTTCGTAAGGGGCTGATTTGGATCCATATGTTTCATGCTATGGTTAGTTTTACCTTAATTATTCTTTCATAGTTGCAGATGCTTGCGAGGAGGGTTAATCATAAGTGGGATTCTTTTCCAAGGAAGGGAAGTACCCAAGCACCGGTCCACCCACATGTCAAATTATCAAAGTAACATACGCGAATCATATGAGCATGATGAAAACTAGCTTGACAATAATTCCCATGTGTCCTCGGGAGCGTTTTCCTTTATATAAGAGTTTGTACAGGCTTGTCCTTTGCTACAAAAAGGATTGGGCCACCTTGCTGCACCTTGTTTACTTTTGTTACTTGTTACCCGGTACAAATTACCTTATCACAAAACTATCGGTTACTGATAATTTCAGTGCTTGTAGAGAATACCTTACTGAAAACTTGTTGTCATTTCCTTCTGCTCCTCGTTGGGTTTGACACTCTTACTTATCGAAAAGACTACGATATATCCCCTATACTTGTGGGTCATCAAGACTCTTTTCTGGCGCCTTTGGTAGGTGGAATTTGGTAAGGAAAAATTTAGATAGTGTGCTGAAATTTACTGTGACTTGTTACTATGGAAAATAATCCTTTGAGGGGCTTGTTTGGGGTATCTTCACTCTGACCAGTAGAGCAAAGAGTTTCTCCTCAACCTACTGAAAATGTTTACTTTGAAATTCCTTCGGGCATGATAGATAAACTGCTAGCTAATCCTTTTACAGGAGATGGAACATTACATCCGATATGCACCTAATCTATGTGGATGAAGTTTGTGGATTATTTAAGCTTGTAGGTATGCCCGAGGATATTATCAAGAAGAAGGTCTCCCCTCTATCTTTGAAGGGAAAGACATTGCCATGGTTTAGGCTATGTGATGATATTGGATCATGGAACTACAATCGATTAAAATTGGAATTTCATCAGAAGTTTTATCCTATGCACCTGGTCCATCGTGATCGTAATTATATATATATATATATAATTTTTGGCCTCGCGAAGGATAAAGTATCGCTCAAGCTTGGGGGAGGCTTAATTCAATGTTATATTCATGCCCCAATCATGAGCTCTCAAGAGAAATTATTAGTCAAAATTTTTATGCTCGGCTTTCTCTCAATAATCGCTCCATGCTCGATAATTCTTGTACTGGTTCTTTTATGATGAAGACTATTGAATTCAAATGGGATTTATTGGAAATAATTAAATGCAACTCTGAAGATTGGGAACTCGACGAAGGTAAGGATTCAGGTATAACACCTAAGTTTGATTGTGTTAAATCTTTTATGGATACTGATGCTTTTCGTGAATTTAGCACTAAATATGGACTTGACTCTGAGATAGCAGCTTCTTTCTGTGAATCATTTGCTACTCATGTTGATCTCCCTAAGGAGAAGTGGTTTAAATATCATCCTCCCATTGAAGTAAAAGTAGTTGAACCTATTAAGGTTGAATAAAAGACTATCACTTATAATGTTGATCCTATTGTTCCTACCGCTTATATTTAGAAACCACCTTTCCCTGTTAGAATAAAGGATCATGCTAAAGCTTCAACTGTGGTTCGTAAGAGTAATTCTAGGACACCTAAACCCCCTGAGCAAATTAAAGTTGAACCTAGTATTGCTATGGTTAAAGATCTCTTGGTCGATAGTATTGATGGGCATGTTATTTACTTCTGTGATGAAGCTGCTAGAATCGCTAGACCCGATACTAAAAATAAACATAGACCTATTGTAGGCATGCCTGTTGTCTCTGTTAAAATAGGAGTTCATTGCTATCATGGCTTATGTGACATGGGTGCTAGTGCGAGTGCAATACCTCATTCCTTATACGAAGAAATTATGCATGATATTGCACCTACTGAGATAGAAGGTATTGATGTTACAATTAAGCTTGCCAATAGAGATACTATTTCACCAATTGGGATTGTTAGAGATGTTGAAGTTTTGTGTGGAGAAGTTAAATATCCTACTGATTTTCTTGTTCTTGGTTCCCCACAAGATGACTTTTTTCCCATCATATTTGGTAGACCCTTCTTGAATACTGTTAATGCTAAGATAGATTGCAAAAAGGATATTGTTACTATTGGTTTAGGGGATATTTCTCATGATTTTAATTTTGCCAAATTTCATAGACAACCACATGATAAAGAATTGCCTAGTAAAGATGAAATTATTGGTCTTGCTTCTATTGTCGTGCCTCCTAATGATCCTTTAGAACAATATTTGCTAGACCATGAAAATGATATGTTTATGAATGAAAGAAGGGAAATAGATGAAGTATTCTTTAAATAGGGACCTATTTTCAAACACAACTTGCTTGTTGAAATTCTAGGGGATCCTCCTCCACCCAAGGGTGATCCCGTGTTTGAGCTTAAACCTTTACTTGATACTCTTAAATATGCTTATCTTGATGAAAAGGAGATATATCCTGTTATTATTAGTGCTAACCTTTCAGGGCAGGAAGAAGAGAAATTATTGAAAACTCTGAAGAAGCACCGTGCTGCTATTGGATATACTCTTGATGATCTTAAGGGCATTACTCCCACTCTATGCCAGCACAAAATAAAATTGGAGAAAGACGCTAAATCGGTTGTTGATCACCAACGACGGTTAAATCCTAAGATGAAAGAAGTGGTAAGAAATGAAATACTAAAGCTTCTAGCGGCAGGTAATTTATCCTGTTGCTGATACTCAGTGGGTAAGTCCTGTCCATTTTGTCCCTAAGAAGGGAGGTATTATTGTTGTTCCTAATGATAAAGACGAATTGATCCCACAAAGAATTGTTACAGGTTATAGAATGATAATTGATTTCCGCAAATTAAATAAAGTTACTAGAAAGGATCATTACCCTTTACCTTTTATTGATCAAATGCTAGAAAGATTATCCAAACATACACATTTTTGCTTTCTAGACTGTTATTCTAGTTTCTCTCAAATACCTGTGTCAAAAGAGGATCTGGAAAAGTTCACTTTTACTTTCCCTTTTGGTACCTTTTCTTATAGACGTATGCCTCTTGGTTTATGTAATGCACCTGCTACCTTTCATAGATGTATGTATGCTCTATTCTCTGACTTTTGTGAAAAGATTGTTGAGGTTTTCATGGATGATTTCTCCATGTATGGAACTTCTTTTTATGATTGCTTAAGCAACCTTGATCGAGTTTTGCAGAGATGTGAAGAAACTAATCTTGTCTTGAATTGGGAGAAGTACCACTTTATGGTTAATGAAGGTATTGTCTTGGGGCATAAAATTTCTGAAAGAGGTATTGAAGTTGATAAAGATAAAGTTTATGCTATTGAAAATATGTCATGTCCTAACGACATTAAAGGTATAAGAAGTTTCCTTGGTCATGCCTGTTTTTATAGGAGGTTCATTAAAGACTTCTCAAAAATTTCTAGGCCTCTGACTAATCTCTTACAAAAAGATGTTCCTTTTGTCTTTGATGATGACTGTGTAGAAGCATTTGAAATACTTAAGAAAGCCTTGATTTCTGCACCTATTGTTCAGCCACCTAATTGGAATTTACCCTTTGAAATTATGTGTAATGCTAGTGATTATGTTGTAGGTGTTGTTTTAGCACAAAGAGTTGATAAGAAATTAAATGTTATCCAATATGCTAGTAAAACTCTATACAGTGCCCAGAGAAATTATGCTACTACTAAAAAAGAATTTTTAGCAGTGTATTTGCTTGTGATAAGTTCAGAGCTTATATTGTTGATTCTAAAGTAACTGTTCACACTGATCATGCTGCTATTAAATACCTTATGGAAAAGAAAGATGCTAAACCTAGACTTATTAGATGGGTTCTCTTGCTACAAGAATTTGATTTGCATATTACTGATAGGAAGGGAGCTGAGAACCCCATTGCAGACAACTTGTCTAGGTTAGAAAATGTTTTTGATGACCCACTCACCATTGATGATAGTTTTCCTGATGAACAATTAGCCATCATAAATGCTTCTCGTACCGCTCCATGGTATGTTGATTATGCTAATCACATTGTTGCTAAATTTATACCACCTAGTTTCACATAACAGCAAAAGAAAAAGGTTTTCTATGATTTGAGACATTACTTCTGGGATGACCCACACCTTTATAAAGGAGTAGATGGTGTTATTAGATGTTGTGTACCTAGGCATGAACAGGAAGAGATCCTACGCAAGTGTCACTCCGAGGCTTATGGAGGACACCATGCTAGAGATAGAACTGCACATAAGGTATTGCAATCCGGTTTTTATTGGCCTAATCTTTTCAAAGATGCCCGTAAGTTTGTCTTGTCTTGTGATGAATGTCAAAGAATTGGTAATATTAGTAGACGTCAAGAAATGCCTATGAACTATTCACTTGTTATTAAACCATTTGATGTTTGGGGCTTTGATTATATGGGACTGTTTCCTTCCTCTAATGGGTATACACATATTTTAGTTGTTGTTGATTACGTTACTAAGTGGGTATAAGCTATTTTCCAACTAGTAGTGCTGATCATAACACCTCTATTAAGATGCTTAAATAAGTTATTTTTCTGAGGTTTGGAGTCCCTATATACTTAATGACTAATGGTGGTTCACATTTTATTCATGGTGCTTTTCATAAAATGCTTGCTAAGTATGATGTTAATCATAGAATTGCATCTCCCTACCACCCACAGTCTAGTGGTCAAGTAGAATTGAGTAATAGAGAGATTAAATTAATTTTGCAAAAGACTGTAAATAGACCTACAAAGAATTGGTCCAAGAAACTTGATGATGCATTATGGGCCGACAGAACTGCATATAAAAATCCTATGGGTATGTCTCCGTATAAAATGGTTTATGGAAAAGCATGTCACTTACCTCTCGAACTAGAACATAAGGCATATTGGGCCATTAAAGAGCTCGATTATGATTTCAAACTTGCCGGTGAGAAGAGACTATTTGATATTGTCTCACTTGATGAGTGGAGAACCCAAGCCTATGAGAATGCCAAACTGTTTAAAGAAAAAGTTAAAAGATGGCAGGACAAAAGGATACAAAAGCGTGAGTTTAATGTAGGTGATTATGTTCTGTTATACAACTCTCGTTTAAGATTTTTTGCAGGAAAACTCCTCTCTAAATGGGAAGGTCCTTACGTTATCGAGGAGGTCTATTGTTCCGGTGCCATAAAAATCAACAACTTCGAAGGCACAAATCCTAAGGTGGTGAACGATCAAAGAATCAAACATTATATCTCACGTAACCCATAAATGTTGAAACCAATGTTATTGATACTATAACCCCAGAGGAGTTCATAAGGGACACTTTCTGGAACGTTTCAAACTCCGAAAAGGAATAGGTATGTCGTACGGCAAATAAACCGACTCCAAAACAGTTCTGATAGCGATTTTTCTCCGTTTTGTAATATTTAAGAAAATAGGAAAATAAGAAGTAGTCCGAAAGGGACACGAGGCATCCACGAGGGTGGAGGGCGCCCCCCTGCCTTGTGGGCACCTCGTGTGCCCTCCGGACTCTATTTTCTTGCATGATACTTCTTTTGGTCAGTAAAAATTCATTATATAATCTCCCGAAGGTTTTGACCACGGTACCACGACAAAATCCTCTACTTTTGTTTCGAGCTGTTTTTCTGACAGATCTAGATCACCATGACATCTTCAAGCGCCCCCAAGGACAAATTTTTCGAGAAGGTCATCAACCCCTACCTCGTGGAGGTGCTGTAACACCCTCAAACCATTGAGATGCGTGAGGGGGTGCTGCACATCCGCGATGTTGAGGGGCCAAGGAGGACCAGAAGCATGGAGACAAGACTCGAAGCAATGAAGCAACAAGTTTTCAAGTGCCAGGGGATGGTGGAACACGGACTCAATGCCAACCACATGATGATCACGGAGTTCACCAACAACCACAAGATGGATGCCAAGAACATTAGGGAGACCATCTTCAAGATTCACGAGAAAATCGAGCACCTCCAAGCCCAGATCTATGACCTTAAAAACCAAAACTGTGAGTATGAATATAGATTCAAGAGGATGAGTTTGGCTACAGATTTGAGGGTCCCGGAGACTCGATCATCCTTCTATGATGGTGAGCCTATGCCTTGGAAGATGGAAGACAAGCCTACATCATCAACAACTCCATCATCACCACCTCTGAAGAAAGAGACATAAATGCATGGGTATGGGCACTCCCCTTGGCAACTGCCAAGCTTGGGGGAGGTGCCCTGGTATCATATCACCATCACACTTCTATCTTTACCATTTTCCTTAGTTCGATCCTTTTGGGTATATCTTGATCTATTAGAATAAAGTTTAGTATGATTTAGCTTTGAGTTTTTGTGTTGATCCTTATCTATGCAATCAAGTCCGTGAGCTATATATAATAAAGATTAGTCTTGAGTCGAGGGCTTAGTTATCTTGCTATGATCTTGAGGGAATAAAATAAAAGAGAAAGAATAAAAAGAAATAAAGAGATCATATTGATCTTATGGTGAGTAATGACTTCACATATAAAGAGTATGATGAATAAAAGTTGTTGAGAGCTCACAAACATAGTTTTGGTCATCGTTGCAATTAATAGGAAGTAATAAAGAAAGAGAGGGTTTCACATATAAATATACTATCTTGGACATCTTTTATGATTTTGAGCACTCATCAAAATATGACATGCTAAAAAGTTGATGTTGGACAAGGAAGACAACGTAATGGGTTATGTTTTCTTATATCCGAAATAAATTATATTGTCATGGATCATCCAACATGTTGAGCTTGCCTTTCCCCCTCATGCTAGCCAAAATCTTTGCACCAAGTAGAGATACTACTTGTGCTTCCAAATATCCTTAAACCCAGTTTTGCCATGAGAGTCCACCATATCTACCTATGGATTGAATAAGATCCTTCAAGTAAGTCGTCATTGTTGCAAGCAATAAAAATTGCTCTTTAAATATGTATGATCTATTACTGTGGAGAAAATAAGCTTTATACGAGCTTGTGATATGGAAGAAATAAAAGCGACGGACTGCATAATAAAGGTCCCTATCACAAGTGGCAATATAAAGTGACGTTCTTTTGTATTATGATTTTGTGCATCCAACCATAAAAGCACATGACAACCTCTGCTTCCCTCTGTGAAGGGCCTATCTTTTATTTTTGTCTTATACCTTATACAGTCATGGTGATCTTCACCTTTCCTTTTTACACTTTATCCTTTGGCAAGCACTATGTGTTGGAAAGATCCTAATATATATATATATATATGTGTGTGTATATATATAGTGATACTATTCATAAACCAGGGTGCAGAATAAGTTATTCTTCATCCTAGTTAATCTTACGATGATTTCATAATTAAATTACGTTCGGAACTCAAATAGTTACATTCCTATTGATTCACTACGTAAAATTTTGCATAAGAAAATAAAAATATAGGTCATAAGACAAGAAAATTTTACATAACATAAAATATTTTTTACGACGATTATATATTTTCTCACGGTCTCTTTTTATGTTGGAAATAAGATAAAACTTACGGAACGTAAAATTACGGTGCACTGATGGTAAAATAGAGCGGGGGTGAAGAATAACTATTCCGAATAGCGCGGCCCTATATATATATACATCTGGGCTATTCTATTACTAGTAATAGAATATTATTCTGTTACCCTTTTTGAACTGACGGTTTCAGGTGGTTGAACTGATGTTTTCGAAGGGGTTGAACTAGACATCATGCCCCAGTGCTTGCTCCCCCCGATTCTCACAAAGACTTGGTCATCTATTGCGATGCTTCACGTCAAGGATTAGGTTGTGTCCTAATGCAAGAGCGCGGAGTGATTGCTTATGCCTACCGTCAAGTGCACCCTCACGAAGAGAACTACCCAGTTCATGACATTGAGCTTGCTGCAGTTATCTATGCATTGAAGCTATGGCAACAGTACCTTCTCGGTAATCGTTGCGAGATCTTCACCGATCATCAGAGTTTGAAGTACCTATTTACTCAGCCAGATCTGAACCTCCGTCAGCAGTGATGGATGGAAGCTATTGCTGACTACAACTGCAGTATATCCTATACCCCTGGTAAGGCCAATGTAATCGCCGATGCCCTGAGCCATAAGTCTTATTGCAATAATCACATGGTCTACAAAGCTCAAGCCCGCCTTTATGAAGAGCTATGCAAGCTGAACCTTCTACTAGTTCCACAGGGTTCTCTGAATAACCTTGTCTTGGAACCAACTCTTCTGAAAGCAATAAGTCTGCTCAAGCCAAAGATGATCATGTTGATCTGATGAAAAAGGATCTTGCCTTAGAGAAATGAAGAGATTTCTCACTTGGTGAAGACGGAACCTTGTACTTCAGAGATCGCATTGTAGTACCCTGGTTCGAGCTTATGACAGAGAAGGTGATGAAAGAAGCGGATGACACCCCTCTCTCTATTCATCCGGGAAGTACCAAGATGTACTTGGACATTCGTCAGAAATATTGGTGGTCCAAGATGAAGCAAGATATTGCTCGATATATCAAAGAATGTGACGTTTGTCGTCGCGTCAAAGCAGAACATCAGAAACCGGCTGGACTTCTACAACCGCTTCTGATTCCTAAATGCAAGTGGGATAAGATTTAGATGGACTTCATCACTGGCCTTCCCAAGTCTCAAAAAGGTAACGATGCTATCTTTGTCGTCATCGACCAATTCACGAAGGTTGCTCACTTTCTGCCAGTCAAGGAGACTATCACTGCTAGTCAATTAGCAAACTTGTATATCTCCTGAATTGTGTCACTCCACGACATTCCGAAGGAGATCATTTCAGACCGTGGCAGTTTATTCACTTCGAAGTTCTGGGATAGTTTCCAAGAGGCAATGGGAACTCATATTACCTGGAGCACTACTTATCATCCCCAATCCCAAGGCCAAGTCAAGCGAGTCAATCAAATTCTTGAAGACATGCTTCGAGCTTGTGTTATTTCTTTTGGCAAGAAGTGGGAAGAATCTCTCCCTTATGCGGAGTTCTCTTATAAAAACAGTTATCAAGCCAGCTTGAAGATGGCAACCTTCGAAGTGCTATATGGACGTAAGTGCCGAACCCCTCTAAATTGGTCAGAAACTGGGGAACGGACGCTCATTGGTCCAAACATTATACAACAAGCTGAAGAGCAGGTTCGCATTTTCCGGGATAATCTCAAGGCGGCCCAGTTCCGCCAGAAGAGAAACTATGACCGGAAACACTAGGGTTCAACTTATCAACCTGGTGAACAAGCTCATCTGGTGGGAGTACGACTCCCCTTGGGCGCGCCATAGAGGGGCCGGCCCTCCCCCTCCTCCACTCCTTTATATACGGGGGAGGGGGCACCCCATAAACACACAAGCTGATTGTTTAGCCGTGTGCGGTGCCCCCCTCCATAGATTTCCACCTCGGTCATATCGTTGTAGTGCTTAGGCGAAGCCCTGCACCGGTAGCTTCATCATCATCGTCATCACGCCGTTGTGCTGACGAAACTCTTCCTCGACACTCAGCTAGATCTAGAGTTCGCGGGACGTCACCGAGCTGAACATGTGCAGATCGCGGAGGTGTCGTACCTTCGGTAGTAGGATCGGTCGGATCGTGAAGACGTACGACTACATCAACCGCGTTGTCATAACGCTTCTGCTTATGGTCTACGAGGGTACGTAGACAACACTCTTCCCCTCTCGTTGCTATGCATCACCTAGATGGATCTTGCGTGTGCGTAGGATTTTTTTTTTGAAATTACTGCGTTCCCCAACAGTGGCATACGAGCCAGGTCTATGCGTAGATGTTATATGCACGAGTAGAACACAAAGGAGTTGTGGGAGTGGGTATATACATATTGCTTGCCATCACTAGTTGATTCTCGATTCAGCGGTATTATTGGATGAAGCGGCTCGGACCGACATTACGCGTACGCTTACGCGAGACTGGTTCTACCGACGTGCTTCGCACACAGGTGGCTAGTGGGTGTCAGTTTCTCCAACTGTAGTTGAATCGGATTCAATGAACATGGTTCTTTCTGAAGATCAAAAAGCAATCACTATACCGCATTGTGGTTTTTGATGCGTAGGTAAGAACGGTTCTTGCTCAGGCCATAGCAGCCACGTAAAACTTGCAACAACAAAGTAGAGGATGTCTAACTTGTTTTTGCAGGGCATGTTGTGATGTGATATGGTCAAGACATGATGCTAAATTTTATTGTATGAGATGATCATGTTTTGTAACAGAATTATCGGCAACTGGTAGGAGCCATATGGGTGTCGCTTTATTGTATGAAATGCAATCGCCATGTAATTGCTTTACTTTATCACTAAGCGGTAGTGATAGTCATAGAAGCAATAGTTGGCGAGGACGACAACGATGCTTCGATGGAGATCAAGGTGTCAAGCCGGTGACGATGGTGATCATGACGGTGCTTTGGAGATGGAGATCAAAGGCACAAGATGATGATGGCCATATCATATCACTTATATTGATTGCATGTGATGTTTATCCTTTATGCATCTTATTTTGCTTAGTTCGACGGTAGCATTATAAGATAATCTCTCAAAAAATTCAAGGTATAAGTGTTCTCCCTGAGTATGCACCGTTGCTACAGTTCGTCGTGCCGAGACACCACGTGATGATCGGGTGTGATAAGCTCTACGTTCACATACAACGGGTGCAAGCCAGTTTTGCACACGCGGAATACTCGGGTTAAACTTGACGAGCCTAGCATATGCAGGTATCACCTCGGAACATTGAGACTGAAAGGTCGAGCGTGAATCATATAGTAGATATAATCAACATACTGATGTTCATCATTGAAAACTACTCCATCTCATATGATGATCGGACATGGTTTAGTTGATATGGATCACGTGATTACTTAGATGATTAGAGGGATGTCTATCTAAGTGGGAGTTCTTAAGTAATTTGATTAATTTAACTTTAATTTATCATGAACTTAGACCTGATAGTATTTTGCATGTCTATGTTGTTGTAGATAGATGGCCCGTGCTGTTGTTCCGTTGAATTTTAATGCGTTCCAAGAGAAAGCTAAGTTGAAAGATGATGGTAGCAACTACATGGACTGGGTCCATAACTTGAGGATTATCCTCATTGTTGCACAAAAGAATTACGTCATGGAAGCACCGCTAGGTGACAAACCTGCTGCAGGAGCAACACCAGATGTTATGAACGTCTGGCAGAGCAAAGCTGATGACTACTCAATAGTTCAGTGTGCCATGCTTTACGGCTTAGAACCGGGACTTCAACGACGTTTTGAACATCATGGAGCATATGAGATGTTCCAGGAGTTGAAGTTAATATTTCAAGCAAATGCCCGGATTGAGAGATATGAAGTCTCCAATAAGTTCTAAAGCTGCAAAATGGAGGAGAATAGTTCTGTCATGAACATATACTAAGAATGTTGGGTACCACAAACGCTTGACTCAGTTGGGAGTTAATCTTCCTGATGATAGTGTCATTGACATAGTTCTTCAATCACTTCCACAAATCTAGAAGAGCTTCGTGATGAACTATAATATGCAAGGGATGGATAAGACAATTCCCGAGCTCTTCGCAATGCTGAAGATTGCGGAGGTAGAAATCAAGAAGGAGCATCAAGTGTTGATGGTCAACAAGACCACCAATTTCAAGAAAAAGGGTAAAGGGAAGAAGGGGAACTTCAAGAAGAACAACAAGCAAGTTGCTTCTCAAGTGAAGAAGCCCAAGTCTGGACCTAAGCCTGAGACTGAGTGCTTCTACTACAAAGGGACTGGTCACTGGAAGCGGAACTGCCCCAAGTATTTGGCGGAGAAGAAGGATGGCAAAGTGAAAGGTATATTTGATATACATGTTATTGATGTGTACCTTACTAATGCTCGCAGTAGCGCGTGGGTATTCGATACTGGTTCTGTTGCTAATATTTGCAACTCGAAATAGGGGCTACGGATTAAGCGTAGATTGGCTAAGGATGAGGTGACGATGCGCGTGGGAAATGGTTCCAAAGTCGATGTGATCGCCGTTAGCACGCTACATCTACATCTACCTTTGGGATTAGTTTTAGACCTAAATAATGGTTATTTGGTGCCAGCGTTGAGCATGAACATTATACCTAGATCTTGTTTGATGCGAGACGGTTATTCATTTAAATCAGAGAATAATGCTTGTTCTATTTATATGAGTAATATCTTTTATGGTCATGCACCCTTGATGAGTGGTCTATTTTCAATAAATCTTGATAGTAGTGATACACATTTTCATAGTATTGAAGCCAAAAGATATAAGTTTAATAATGATAGTGCAACTTATTTATGGCACTGCCGTTTAGGTCATATTGGTGTAAAGCGCATGAAGAAACTCCATGCTGATGGACTTTTGGAATTACTTGATGCTTGCGAACCATGCCTCATGGGCAAGATGACTAAGACTCTATTCTCCGGAACAATGGAGCGAGCAACAAACTTGTTGGAAATAATACATACTGATGTATGCGGTCGATGAGTGTTGATGCTCGTGGCGGGTATCGTTATTTTCTTACCTTCACAGATGATTTGAGTAGATATGCGTGTATCTACTTGATGCTCTTTTTGATAAGTATATGCTCGCGGCGGGTGAAGCCTGTATTTTTCAAGAAAGTGAGTGGGAGCACTACAACCTTTTTGATAAGTATATGTGAATATACATACTTGCGGTGAAGCCTGTATTTATGAGAAAGTGAGTGGGAGCACTACAAACTTTCTGATAAGTATATGTGAGTGAGATATTGTTGATCAGAAATAATGTAGAATTTTCTGGAAAGCATAAATGAGTGTTTGAAAGGAGTTTTTCAAAGAAAGACCTCGGTGAAGCTACTTACATATTGAGCATCAAGATCTATAGAGATAGATCAAGACGCTTGATATTTTTTTCAATGAGTACATACGTTGAAAGATTTTGAACTAGTTTGAAATGGGACAGTCAAAGAAGGAGTTCTTGCCTGTGTTGCAAGGTGTGAAGTTGACTAAAGACTCAAAACCCGACACGGCAGAAAATAGAAAGAGAATGAAAAGTCATTCCCTATGACTCAGCCATAGGTTCTATAAAGTATGCTATGCTATGTACCAGACCTATTGTGTACCTCACCAAGAGTTTGGCAAGAGGGTACAATAGTGATCCAGGAGTGGATCACTGGACATCGGTCAAAATTACCCTTAGTGGAATAAGGATATGTTTCTCGGTTATGGAGGCGACTAAAAGTTCATTGTAAAGAGTTACATCGATGCAAGTTTTGACACTGATCTAGATGACTCTGAGTCTCAATCTGGATGCATATTGAAAGTGGGAGCAATTAGCTAGAGTTTGGCAAGAGGGTACAATAGAAAAATTTGCAAAATACATACGGCTCTGAATGGGGCAGACCCGTTGACTAAATTTCTCTCACAAGCAAAACATGATCACTCTTTGGGTGTTAATCACATAGTGATGTGAACTAGATTATTGACTCTAGTAAACCCTTTGGGTATTAGTCACATGGAGATGTGAACTAATCACATAAAGATGTGAACTATTGGTGTTAAATCACATGACGATGTGAACTAGATTATTGACTCTAGTGCAAGTGGGAGACTGAAGGAACTATGCCCTAGAGGCAATAATAAAGTTGTTATTTATATTTCCTTATATCATGATAAATGGTTATTATTCATGCTAGAATTGTATTAACTGTGTAACATCCCAAAATTCTAAATTTTGGAATGTTATAATAAATAGATAGATTTGATTGATTGTTTGATTGATTGTCTGAAAGTGAGTGAATTCGAAACTTTGAAAGTTAAATGAGAAGGAATAAAAGGACTTTCCCAAAATTTCATTTTTCATTCGTAATCTCCGTGAATTCAAATTCTTTTCATCACAAACCCTAGAGAGAAGATGACATGACTTCTTCCATTTATTTAAATGACATGGGGTGTTGAAAATATTTGAATTTCATTTGAAAATATTTTTAATTCTGAAACTTTATGCAACTCAATGATTTTCACAAGAGAAGATAAAATGACTTCTTCAAATTATTGAAATATGAGTTGGGAGTTTCAAAGGATCAATTTCAAGTCCTTTTGGAATTAATTTTCAATTTGGATTTATTTGAGTTTTATTCAAATTATTTTTCTCCAAAAATAAAATATATGGAAATTAGGGTAACATGATTCCCTACATTAGAAAATTCGAGAAAAATTAATTTGAAATCATTTTGGTATTTTAAAAAATGATTTTTGTGGATTTTAAATAGGACCAGTAGCACTCTTTGAATTATTAGAATTTGTGTGTATTTTATTTAATGCTAGAAAAATGTCCATGTCGTAGAAAATCTTTTTCTGAAAATTTTGATATATTATATGCCTATATAATATTTTTATTTCTGTTTGTTTTTATTTGTTTTGTTTGTCAGGAAAAAAAAGAAAATCTTTTATATAAAAAAACGTGCCGACCGAACTGGGCCGCGCCCAGCCCAGCCGGCCCAAGTCGCCGCCTCCTCCCTCCTCCCAGCGCGACCGGGACTCCTCCCAGAGTCCGGCGCCGCCACGCCGTCGCTGCCCCCTCGCGCAAGGCGCCGCACCCGAGGGCCCTTAAAAGGAGCCGGACCCCCTCTCTCCTCTCCTCCTCGCCGCATCGCCACCCTTCCCGCAGATCGCTGCCGCCGCCACCTGCTCGAAGCCGAGCCGCCGCCGCGCCGTAGCCGTCGCTGCCGCAGCTCCGACGCCCCGCCGCGCTGCATCACCGCCGCAGCCGCCCCTCGCCTACGCCGTCTCGCCTCGCTGCCGCCTCTGCTGCCTGCGCCGCCTCTCGCCGCCGCCGCTCGCAGCTGCCTCGCCGCCGCCCGCTGCTGCTGCCCGCGCCGCCCTCCGCCCCACGCCGCTCCCCGCCCTAGCCGCGCCGCCACCCGCCGCTGTCGCCGCTCCTCGCAGTCGCCGGAGCCGCGCCGCCCTCGCCGGAGATCCGCCGCCGGTTCCTCATAGTAGAACCGCCCCGAACCAGTATAAAACTGCCCCGGTCCGGTTTATTTTCCTTTATTTCGGTTTTCGTTTAAAAAAACGGTTTAGTTTTTTTAGATTGATCTATTTAGGGAACGTTCACTGGTTAGGTCTTTGCAATGAATGATTTTTGTCCGTTAGCGTTCGGTAACGAACGTTTGCAATTTAGTCTTTTTCTTTTTCTATTTTAATTTCGGCCAGGGACTTATATGTGAGGAGTTTTCTTTACAGTTTAGTCCCTGAACTTCAAACACTCGTAACTTTTTGCTCGTTAGTCCAAATCCAACGAAACCAACGCCCACTTCTTCGTTATGATGTCCTCTATCCAGTAATCCAACTCAAACATGTTTTTGAAAAGTTTAAAATTTGAATTAGATCAGATTTGAATTCAAACTTCTTTTGATCATATCTTTTTATCCGTAACTCCGTTTGAGTTGATTCTTTTTGAAAATCGAAGCTCTTGACCTAAACATTCTAATAAGGCCAAATTCACATAATTTTGGTACTGTTAGAAATTGTTTTATGTTGCAAGAGTTATTTGCTTGGTTTTGATGTTTCCGAATCGTCTTCTTCGATCTTTCTGATCTTTTGAGTGATTGCTTATGTGTGGTTACTATTGCTTGCTTACGATAGATTGACCGGAGTGTGACGAGTAGAGCTATCAAGATTTTTGAGTGCAAATCATCTTCATCAACATTGCAGGCAAGTTCACACTTTGATCATACCTTTTCTACAACCCAGTTTTATTGCATTAGATCAATCCTCACACATTGCATGATTAGGATCTAATTAAATTGTGGGATGGGATGTAGATGAGGTAGTACCTATTACCTGTTTATTATGAAACCTTTGGGAGTTACTTCTATGTTTTCTTATTATGCCATGCTATGCTAGTAGACGTGGATTGGGTGAGTGATATCCATGACAGATGTGAGTTTGTTAATTAATGGTTTATCTAAGGTGGCAACTTAAACACACATCTGGGTGGATTGAGGCACCTGGGTATTCCAGGACTTGCCTGTTTTGTTTTGGACCGCCACACAGTCTACCCACATGTAAGGTGCTAGCGCTTCTGAAAGACTATGTCTCGATCATCCGTCTTCTCAAACACCTTGTAGTGCGAGAAACCAAACGGAGGCGATCGAGTCTTGTGGGGAAAAGTGCGCAAACCTCTGCAGAGTGTATAAACTAATCATGATTAGCCGTGTCCCCGGTTATGGACATCTTGAGTATCTAGTTCTTGGATTATCCCATTGATCTCATCATGTTACTTTAAATGAATATTGCTGGGTTTTAATGATGTTACTTAATTGGGATTGAGAATGCTGTCAACCATTCTCAATGTTCAACAACCACCATGATAGTAAATTAAAATGTATTCCTTTGCAGTAGGGAAAAATTGGCTTTATGCAAAAACCTTATAACCATAGAGCTTTTCCACCAGCCAAATATGCATGTAGTGATAGTCATTATTCATTTTCTCTATGGTGTGAATTTGCCAGTACATTCAATGTACTGACCCGTTTCGGGCTGCAACGTCTCATGTTGCAAGATTATCTTACGACGAGTAAGTGATACGTTAGGGTTACGATTTCTACACTCAACTTTGCCGTTGGTGTTGATGGGAATCCACAAACTTGTTGCTTCCGCCATATGGATTGAGGTAATAGTATTTACGTTACTTAATTCATGTGATTTACCTCTGTTATAAATCCTTCGAGTACTGTGTGTGTCAGCATACCGATCCAGGGATGACACTTAAGCACAGAGACTTGATCCATTCGGGTCAGGTCGCTACAAACTGGAAACTTGGTACATGTGTGAATACATAGACAAACAGAGTGTCCCTAGTATGCCTCTACTTGACTAGCTCGTTAATCAAAGATGGTTAAGTTTCCTAATCATAGACATATGTTGTCATTTGATGAGTGAGATCACATCGTTAGAGAATGATGTGAAGGACAAGACCCATCCATTAGCTTAGCATAATGATCATTTAGTTTTATTGCTATCGCTTTCTTTATGACTTATACATGTTCCGCTGACTATGAGATTATGCAATTCCGGAATACCGTAGGAACACCTTGTGTGCTATCAAATGTCACAACGTAACTAGGTGATTATAAAGATGCTCTACCAAGGTAGTCAGAGTCGGGATTCAGAGTCGGATCGGTTTTCCTTAGACAGAGTCGAGTCGTAAGATCGAGTCATGGACTCGAGGATTCTACTAGATTTACTCAAATAAGATATTTTGTATGCACACAAGAAATTTATATGGGTTCTATAGAGTTTTGACACTAAATATGGAGCAAAGAACATACACATCAATGCTAGTTGTATTCCATTTCTTTTTATGGCTAACCTACCATGTAGCTCGCATGTATGGAACATATATGAGAGGGAAATATATAGAACATTTAAACCTTCAATGCATGAAATTTACTAATGTTCTTTTTAGAGTGCGTGAATAGTCGATCACTTGTCTATCTGACCTACAATGCTAAAAATTGAAGGGTCTTGCTCTCCTTCTCTGATCAATCTTGAAGCATCCTCCTTTTCATGCCAATTTCATATGTCGACAAGCCTGATCCTCAATTTTGATCTAGGGTTTCTGAGAGCTGGATCAAAGGTGTCTGCGGCTGAGCATTTGGACTTGGGAGGGGAATAAGGGTCCATGAGATATATGAAAAGGGGTTTGGATGATGGCATATTATTTTTCTATAGCTAAACAAACGACTTAGATAAGTTAGTAGAATCACATGTAGTCCAAAGCATAGTCGGGATTGTACAGTTTTGTATAGGATTCTATAATTTGGATTGCGACTCAACGTGGATTCTACCTGATCCGGATTCATGGTGGGATTTGGATCGACATGCTTCTGTAGGGTTGTGAAGTCGTAGGATTCTAGTAGTCGAATCGGGATTCTGAATACCTTGTGCTCTGCAGGTGTCTCCGATGGTGTTTGTTGAGTTGGCATAGATCGAGATTAGGATTTGTCACTCCGTGTATCAGTCGGAGAGCTATCTCTGGGCCCTCTCGGTAATGCACATCACTATAAGCCTTGCAAGCAATGTGACTAATGAGTTAGTTATGGGATGATGCATTACAAAACGAGTAAAGAGACTTGCTGGTAACAAGATTGAACTAGGTATGAGTATACCGGTGATCGAATCTCGGGCAAGTAACATACCGATGAAAAAGGGAACAACGTATGTTGTTATGCGGTTTGACCGATAAAGATCTTCGTAGAATATGTAGGAGCCAATATGAGCATCCAGGTTCCGCTATTGGTTATTGACCGAAGATGTGTCTCGATCATGTCTACATAGTTCTCGAACCCATAGGGTCCGCACGGTTAACGTTCGATGACGATTTGTATTATGAGTTATGTGATTCGCTGACCGAAGTTTGTTCAGAGTCCCGGATGAGATCACGGACATGACGAGGAGTCTCGAAATGGTCGAGAGGTAAAGATTCATATATTGGAATGTTGCATTCAGACACTGGAATGGTTTGGGGGAGTTTCGGATAAGTTTCGGAGTACCGGGGGTTACCGGAACCCCCCCCCCCCCCGAGAAGTTAATGGGCCAACATGGGCCTTAGTGGAGGAGAGAGGGCCGACCAAAGGAGGTGGCGCCCCCCCTTGCCAGTCCGAATTGGACAAGGGGTGGGGGCGGTGCCCCCCTTTCCCTCTCCTACCCCTTCTCTCTTTCCCCCTTTGCTACTCCGGAAAAGGGAACAAAAGGAGAGGGGAATCCTACTAGGACTTGGGAGTCCTAGTAGGACTCCCCACACTTGGCGCGCCCCTAGGGGCTGTCCTCCTCCTCCTCTCTCCTTTATATACGGGGCAGGGGGGCACCCCAAAGCACAACAGACAATCTCTTAGCCGTGTGCGGTGCCCCCCTCCACAGTTTACCACCTCAGTTATATCGTCGTAGTGCTTAGGCGAAGCCCTGCGCCGGTAACTTCATCATCACCGTCACCATGCCGTCGTGCTGACGAAACTATCCTCGTCCTCAACTGGATCAAGAGCTCGAGGGACGTCATCGTGCTGAACATGTGAAGAACACGGAGGTGCCGTACGTTCGATACTTGGATCAGTTGGATCGTGAAGACGTTCGACTAAATCAACCGCGTTACTAAGCGCTTCCGCTTTCGGTCTACGAGGGTACGTGGACACACTCTCCCGTCTCGTTGCTATGCATCTCCTAGATAGATCTCGCATGATCGTAGGATTTTTTTTGAAATACTGCGTTCCCCAACATGATAGTAAGAAAAGAACCGCTATGCTTAGAGCTAGAAGAGAATTTTTAGAAAAAACATTTTCTAGTGATTACTTTCGTAAAAGTGATGAAGATCTTAAAATGATTGGTATTTCTTGATACGTCTCCAATGTATCTACTTTTTCTCAGGCTTTTCCTCTTGTTTTGGACTCTAATTTGCATGATTTGAATGAAACTAACCCCGGATTAACGCTGTTTTCAGTAGAACTACCATGGTGTTGTTTTTGTGCAGAAATAAAAGTTATCGGAATGGATCGAAACTTTGCGAGGATTTTTTATATCAATAATAAGAATTTCCGAAGCCAAGACCCACCAGAGAGGGCCCCCTGGGTGGGCACAACCTACCAGGGCGAGCCCCCTCTCCTGGCGCGCCCAGGAGGGTTGTACCCACCTGGTGGCCCCGCTGACGACCCCACTGATACTATAAAATCACATATTTCCAGAAAAAAATCAAGGAGAAAGAATTATCGCGATCCACGAGACGGAGCCGCAGCCAGTCCCTGTTCTTCCTCGGGAGGGCAAGTCTGGAGTTCGTTTGGCGCTCCGGAGAGGGGGATCTTCGTTCTTCGTCATCACCAACCCTTCTCCATCGCCAATTCCATGATGCTCCCCACTGGGAGTGAGTAATTCCTTCGTAGGCTCGCTTTTCGGTGAGGAGTTGGATGAGATTCATCATGTAATCGAGTTAGTTTTGTTAGGGCCTGATCCCTAGTATCCACTATGTTCTTAGATTGATGTTGCTATGACTTTTCTATGCTTAATGCTTGTCACTTTGGGCCTGGGTGCCATGATTTCAGATCTCAACCGTTTATGAATTCATCATTATATCCATGTTCTAGATCCAATCTTGCAAGGTATAGTCACCTACTACGGTTATGTTCCGGCAACCCCGGAGTGACAACAACTGGGCCCACTCCCGGTGATGACCGTAGTTTGAGGAGTTCATGTATTCATTATGTGTTAATGCTTTGGTCTGGTTCTCTGTTAAAAGGAGGCCCTAATATCCCTTAGTTTCCAATATGGACCCCGCTGCCATGGGAGGGTAGGACAAAAGATGTCATGCAAGGTCTTTTAATAAAGCACGTATGACTATTTACAGAATACATGCCTACATTATATCGATGAACTAGAACTAGTGCCATATCGCCCTAGGTTATAACTGTCTCATGATGAATATCATCCAACAAGTCACCGATCCAATGCCTATAAACTTCTCCATATTGTTTCTGCTAAGTTACTATTGCTATCATCACCGTTACACTTGCTACAAAATTACTGCTATCATCACCGTTACACTTGCTACAAAATTACTGCTATCACTGTTAATGTTACCATTGCTACCGTCACTACTATCAAAACTATCAAACTACTTTGCTACTGATCACTTTGCTGCAGATAATTAATCTCCAGGTGTGGTTGAATTGACAACTCAGCTGCTAATACCTTCAAATATTCTTTGTCTCCCCTTGTGTCGAATCTATAAATTTGGGTTGAATATTTACCCTCGAAAACTGTTGCGATCCCCTATACCTGTGGGTTATCATTTCTTCTATTGATTCCTTGTTTAGTAAAGTTAAGATTAATGAAAAAGGGTCTGGAGAAGAGTCAACTTTAGTTAGAAGGCGTCCCGATAATTCGAAGGGTGAAAATCTTGTTGAGAAAATTGATTAAAGTGGGTTTGAAGAGGTCAAAACTTTAACTAGTGATGTACCCACTCTTTTGGATTACAAAGACTTTAATTATGATAGTTGCTCTTTGATTGACTGTATTTCTTTGTTGCAATTCATGATAAATTCACCCCATGCTTATGAACAAAATAAAGCTTTTACTAAACTATTATTGATGCTATGATGAAAGCTTTAGAAGAAAATTTGGAATTAGAAGTTCCAATTCCTAGAAAATTACATGATGAATGGGAACCTACTATCAAGGTCAAGATTAAAAATTATGAGTGTTTTGCTTTGTGTGACTTGGGTGCTAGTGTTTCTACAATTCTGAAATCTTTATGTGATGTGCTTGATCTTACCAATATTGAAGAGTGTTCTTTGAATTTGCACTTAGCGGATTCTACTATTAAAAAGCCTATGGGATGAATTAATGATGTTCTTATTCTTACAAATAGGAATTATGTGCCCATAGATTTTATTGTTCTTGATATTGATTGCAATCTATCCAATTATTCTTGGTAGACTATTTTTACGCACTATCGGTGCCGTGATTGATATGAAAGAAGGCAATATTAACTTCCAATTTCCACTAAGGAAGGGTATGGAACATTTCCCTAGAACAAGAATTAGGCCACCATATTAATCAATCATGAGGGCATCTTATGGATCTCGAAATAAAGATGGCAAAACTTAGATCCTTACTTTATGCCTAGCTAGGGGCGTGAAACGATAGTGCTCGTTGGGAGGCAACCCAATGAATAAAATTGATTTCTACTTTTTGCTTTCTTTTCTTGAGTTTTCACACAATTATGCTACTGTTATGATTGTGTTTTTGTGTGTTTTAATTAGTTTTTGTGCCAAGTAAAGCCTTTAGGATCTTCTTGGGTGAAAGTTGTTTGATCTTGCTGAAAAACAGAAACTTTTGCGCTCACGAAAACAATTATCATTTCTAACCAGAGAGTGATAAAATACCAATTATTTTTGCAAAATATTAATATACAAATTGCCCACTCCGTCCTAAGTTTTCAGTGTTTTTGGAGTTACATAAGTATTCAAAATATCCAGATTGCTATAGACTGTTTTGTTTTTGACAGATTCTGTTTTCTTTGCATTGTGTGCTTGTTTTGATGATTCTATGGTTTTCTTTGATGAGTTTTTGCCATAGGAAAGTAGGAATACAGTAGATATAATGCAAGAACAAAATATTAATTGGTTTTCTACAACACTTATAGTAGTGATTTGCTTTCTTATACTAACGGATCTCATGAAGGATTTGTTGAGTTTTGTGTGATTGAAGTTTTCAAGTTTTGGGTCATCTTATGATGGATAAAGGAATAAGGAGTAAGAAGATCCTAAGCTTGGGGATACCCTGGCATCCCAAGCTATTATACGAAGAGAGCAAGCAACTAAGCTTGGGGATGCCCCGAGTGGCATCCCCTCTTTCTTCTAACGACCACCGGTATTTCACTCTAAGCTATATTTTTATTCGTCACATACTATGTGTTTGGCTTGGAGCGTCTTGTATGATATGAGTCTTTGCTTGTTTTATTTTGTGTTTTAAGTCTTGATTCCTTGCTGTACACACCTATTTGAGAGAGCCAAAAATATGCCATGACTTGTTAGAATTGCTCTCTATGCTTCACTTAAATTTTTATGAGCCATGGACTTGCTCTAGTGCTTCACTTATATCTTTTTCATCACGGTGTGATTTAGTATTTTTGAAGAAATGCTCTCTTGCTTCACTTAGATTTATTTGAGAGTTAGTAAATTTTGAAGAAATTCTCTCTTGCTTCACTTAAATTAATTTGAGAGAAAGAAATAGTATGCTCATGATCTTCACTTATATTTATTTGAGCTTATCAAAAGCAACACATGAAAATTAGTCCCAAAGTGATAGATATCCAAGAAGGATATAATAAAAAATTTCATGAAGATCATTGAACAAAATAAACATGTTTCTTAGTAATAGTTTTAAGATATGATGATGTGATATGTGAGTCATCTTGATGAGTAGTTATGCTTTAGTAAGAATATTGGTGTTAAGGTTTGTGATTCCCTATGCAAGCACGAAAGTCAATAGTCATGCAATGAAATTATATCCTACTTGTGGTGCATTATTCAGTGTTAATTATGCTTAATGCTTGCTTATGAGATTATTTGTTTCTTGTTTGGTCGCTTCTCAATCTTTTGCTAGCCTTCATTTTGCACTAAGTATGATCACTACTTGTGCATCCAAAATCCTTTAAACCAGTTTTGCCACATGAGTCCACTATACCTACCTATATGTGGTATTCTTTTGCCGTTCCAAGCAAATTTGTATGTGCCATCTCTAACATTCATAATAAATTTCTCTTTTGTGTGCTCCTACCGCTTGCGAGGCGGTGAGGGGCGGCTAATATTTTCCATGCTAGATGTGTTATTCTCACGATGAGTGTTTATTCACTTGTCATTGCACGAGAGTAAGGCAAAGGTATTAGGGATTCCCAATCCAGAAATGAAAAATGAATTTACTTTATGTTGTCAAAAAATAAATTCCTTGGAAAGTGTTGGTATGGAAGGCACCCGTGGATACGGTTAGCCATGGAAAGTGAAAGTATGGTGGAAAAAAGAATAAACTTTAATTTCTGTTTGGGAACCGCCTATGATATGTAGCATGGAAAATGTTGGGAACTCTAAGTCGTTTTCGTTGGTGGGAAAAGTATGCCTGTCAAAATGTTTTTATCTCTTAATTTTCGCTCTAAGCTCTGGCACCTCTACATATTCCTACTTCCCTCTGCAAAGGGCCTTTCTTTTTTACTTTATGCAATTTTTATTTTTGAATTTGAGTCTCTATTTTCTCTTATAAAAGCACCAACTAGGAGGCACTGTGATCATACTTGAACATTGGGTGTAGTTAATATGCGAGTGTGTTTCATGAATGGATCAAGGACTGAGCATGATGGGCTAGGGATAGCTTATTTTAGCGTTGATATTTTGAAAGACTTGGTTTCTTGTTGATATTCTTGAGTATTTAAGTTATCTTGTCAAAAGTAGACTATTGCTTTGAACAATATAAAAGTCCAAATGTCCATGCTATAAAGAAAATAATATGATATGACATGTTAGGCATCATTCCACATCAAAAATTCTGTTTTTATCATTTACCTGATCGAGGACGAGCAGGAATTCAGCTTGGAGATACTGATACGTCTCCAACGCATCTATAATTTTTTATTGTTTCATATTGTCATATTATCAATCTTGGATGTTTTATAATCATTTTATAGTCATTTTATATCATTTTTTGGTACTAACCTATTGACAGAGTGCCAAGTGCCAGTTGCTAATTTTTTGCATGTTTTTTACATCACATGTAATCAATATCAAACGGAGTCCAAACACAGTGAAACTTTTTGTGTATTTTTTTGGACCAGAAGACAACCAATGGGCCAAAGAAGCACATGGGGGCTGCTCCGAGTGGAGCACAACCCACAAGGGCGCGCCTGTGCCCACCTCGGGTGTGACATGTCTCCAACGTATCTATAATTTTTGATTGTTCCATGCTGTTATATTATCAATATTGGATGTTTTATAATCATTTTATATCATTTTTTGGTACTAACCTATTGACATAGTGCCAAGTGCCAGTTGATGTTTTTTGCATGTTTTTTACGTCACAAAAAATCAATACCAAACGGAGTCCAAATGCCACGAAACTTTATGGAGATTTTTTATGGACTAGAAGACACCTAATGGGCCCTAGCTTCGCCTGGGGGTGCTCCGAGGAGAGCACAACCCACCAGGGCGCGCCAGGAGGCCCAGGCGCGCCCTGGTGGGTTGTGCCCACCCCGAGTGCCCCTCGGACCGTCTCTTTGCTCTATAAATACCCCAATATTCCCCAAACCCTAGGGGAGTCGATGAAATATTGATCCAGCCGTCGCAGAGTCCAGAACCACCTGATCTGTTGGGGATATAATTATAGGGTATGACCCGCCCAGGAGGGGCCAGGTTATACCGCTGGTGGCTTGTTATGGCAAAGCCCATGAAGAACGCGGTTCACGAAGCAGGCTTACTGAAGGCCCAAAACTCAAAGGAGACTTAAGGCCTGGAGGTGTAAACCGCCATACATGTATGACTTGTAGTATAAGGCATGTGTAATTAGTCACCAAGCCGGACACGTTGTGTATAAACTGGCCGGGACTCTGTGAGCCACTGGGCGTCAACCTGTGTATATAAAGGGACGACCCGGCGGCGGTTCAGGACAAGAAACAAGAGATCGAAAGCTAGGTCAAGCGTATTTTCTCCCTAGTAATCGAAACCCAAGCAATACCAACTCAACTGGATTAGGCTTTTACCTTCATCGCAAGGGGCCAAACCAGTATAAACTCATGTGTCCTTTGTCCCATTTAACCCCTTTAAGCTAACCTAGTTGCGATGGCTCCATGACTAAGTCCTTTCACTGGGACATCTGCCGTGACAATTCCACGATAGTTGGTGCCCACCATGGGGCCAGCGCACGATGGTTTCAAGTTCTTAAAGGGCAGCTTTAAAGGGATGAAGGGATACGCTGTGGGCCGGATGACCAAGAGTCGTCGTGGCAAGCTCTACATCGATGACGCAGGCTGGGGCCCAGAGGCCGGCTCAATCGAGTACGGGTACCGGGTCCCCTTCGGCGGAACCCACGTCTTCATTGGCAAGGTCGGCGAACCGGGTCCTGAGCCGGACATCTGCACCGACATCATCGAGACGGCTCAGCATGCACAGCCTGCCCAGGTTCAACCCACCATGAAGTGTGCCTTTGTTGGTTTTATCCATGGGGTGGAAATTGAGGATGGATCTGTATCTGGCGGTGAGACAGCCATCTATTCTGATGGTGAGTTGTCCACAGGTGAGACCAACTCATTGTATCAACTTCAAGACGGCCGGCTTGGGGGCTATTCCGATGGTGACAGTATTCCGGACCCCTATGAGTCGCCGAACAGAGTTGCGGTTTTCATGGTTGCTACACAACCGGTGCTCAGTTCATCAACCGTCGCGGCAATGACCTCTAGCTCAATGGCTGCAGCTGCGGCTGGTGCTGGTGGCTCTGCGCGCCCGCCGGCTCAAGTTCCCACCGAGTTGTTAGAGGCACTGGCGACTTTGATGGGGGTGGAGGTAACCCCGGACAACCAAGATCAGCATAAGGTGGATGTGGCTAAGTTGCGAGATGAGATAGCTCAAGCCAAGGAAGATTTGGCGGCTGAGAACACCAGGATGGCTGCAGAACGGGCCATTTTTGATGCACAGGCACAGCGGATCCAAGCCGATTCCTTCCGGCTCACGTTGGACCAGAATGCTTCAAATGAGGTCATGAGAAGGAGACACCAAAGTCATCTACCCCTGGTTTACGATCCAAGAAAGCTCTTAAACACGCCTGGAACAAGGACCGTTAATCAGCTGGTGGTACACTAGACAATCGAAGCACCTAGAACCGGAGCTCCGGTTCAGCTGCGCATGATGGGTTCTCCACGTGTGAATAATATTCCGCCTCAATATGTTTCTACACCACCGGGTCATTATTCTAACCCTTTGGACAATATGATTGCTGCGGCATCACGACTGGCGGCTCTACTAGTTGAAGGCGAGTCTCCAGTAGGAGTAGAGACACGGCGGGCCAGAGAACTTCTTCAGATAGCCGTGGCTCAGCAGGCAGCTTATTCTTACAGTCGCGAGCGGATCCACTCAACCCCTCATCCAAGTCGGAGTTACAACGAGCATATTGACGAACCAGCGGTCTCAAGCAGTTGACAGCGCCGTAAGTCGGTGCGCGGCGGTGCCAATGCTCAGACCCTGGTGGATCAGGGCAGGGCACGTCGGGAGGCCGAGCTGGTAGCTCAGCAAGCGGCTCATCGACAGTCTCCGGTTTACCCGACAACCTCAGTGGAGGCAGGCGTAACCTCTAAGACCTTGGGTGTGCCTTGTTTAGTGCCGGCTCTGCGTAACGAGCGCTTGCCGAAGGATTTCAAGGGTCCTCGCAAGGTTCCTAATTACAAAGCAGATCAGCCTCCTGAGGCTTGGGTTGAAATTTATGAGATGGCCATAGAAATGCTGGATGTTAGTGAAGCTGTGTGTGCTAAGTATTTCACCATGATGTTATAAGGGTCGGCTCGTACTTGGTTGAAGGGGTTGCCCGCCAATTCCATTAGGTCATGGGCAGAGCTGAAGGCCTGTTTTATTAAAAATTTCAAAGATATGTGCAAGCAGCCTATGTCAATCGTGGATTTGGTTTCTTGTGTCCAAGGTGAAGGCGAGTCAACCACCAACTAGGTGCGCTGGGTCTCAACTATCATACGCTCATCAGATAATATCAACGTCGGCTCAGCGATTTTAATGTTGGAGAAAAATTGTCGTTTCCTCCCTCTTAAACAGAAGCTCGGGTGACTTAAGCGCCATTGCGGTGACATGGGGGAGCTCATCGCGGCCCTTGTCAAGTATGCCGACTATGATAGTACCAAGGACCCCGAGTCTGATGACGAAAGGACGGGCAAGGGAAAGAAGAGTAGCGGCATGAAGGGACAGCAGTACAACCCGGTCAGTCAGGGTGGTAACGGTAAGCACAGAGCTGATGGAAATTTAGACTTCGTGGCCAACACTGGTGCGTGGAATAATAACCAGCGTCCCAACGGGAGGCTGGCTCAGTCTGGAGGGGGAAAACTCAACCTCGAGGCAATAATGAATCAGCCGTGTCCGAGGCACGGAACACAGGAGAGGCCATCTGCCCATTTGTGAGAGGATTGTTTTATCATGAAAGAGTTCAAGAATTCCCATCTTTTCTAGAATAACCATGGCCCAAATGGCGGTTTAGGATCCGACTCTCATGGTCCGGGTCATGGAGGTGGCGGTTCGAATTTTGGTTTCCAAGGCCAAGGCAATCAGGGCGGTTACAATCAATAGAATAATCAAGGGAATCAATAGCAGTCTGTTTATCAGAGTAACCCAACGCAATTGAATAGTGGGAAGTACCACGTCTTCACCACAAGTTTATGTAAGCGGTATCAGAAGCTCCATAGAAGGGTAGTAAACGCCATCGAGCCGACGGTACCCCGTTACTTGCGATGGTCTGAACACCCTATTCTCTGGAGCCGTGAGGATCACCTGCCCCGGGTTGATAATCCGGGTCACTTGGCGCTAGTGGTGGCACCTCAGGTTGGAGGATACAAGTTCACTAAGTACTCATGGATGGAGGTAGCAACATCAATATCCTTTACTATGAAACTTTCCGTCGCATGGGATTGACCGACAAAAAGCTTAAGCCGTCAAACATTGTTTTTCACGGTGTGGTGCCTGGTAAGTCGGCATATCCAGTAGGTAAGATATATTTGGAGGTTGCCTTTGGGTATGAGTATGATTCTAGGTCTTAGACGCTGACCTTCGAAGTGGTTAAAATTAAGAGCCCTTATCATGCTCTGTTTGGACGGCCGGCTCACGCTAAATTCATGGCAAGGCCTTGTTATGTTTACTTACAGCTTAAGATGCCGGGTCACAAGGGCTCTATCACAATGCATGGAAGTCGCAAGGTAGCCTTGGAGTGTGAAGAAGGAGATGTCGCTTATGCTGAATCTGTCTGTGCAACAGAAGAGTTGAAATTTTACAAGGATAATGTTGACCGGGCGGATATGACATCTTTGAAGAAGCCAACCACAAAGCATGACCCCTTGTTGAAGTTTAAGTCGGCAGATGACACTAAGCTAGTTGACTTTGTTCCTGGCAACTCATCCAAGGAGTTCAGCATCAGTGCTAATCTAGATCCGAAATAGGAAAGCGCGCTCATCGAGTTCATCCGTGAGAACCGGGACATCTTTGCATGGAAGCCTTCAGATATGCCAGGTGTCCCTAGGGAACTCGCTGAGCACACTCTCAATATTGATCCAATGTTTAAACGGGTCAAGCAATTCCTTCGCTGTTTCAATGAAGAGAGGCGTAAGGCTATTGGTGAGGAGGTAGCCCGGCTCTTGGCGGCTGGGTTTATTGTTGAAGTTTATCATCCTGAGTGGTTGGCAAACCCGATGCTGGTACTTAAGAAAAACGGCACCTGGCGCATGTGTGTGGATTATACGGACTTCAACAAGGCTTGTCTAGCTGATCCCTTTGCTCTCCCCGTATTGATCAGATTATTGATGCTACAGCGAGTTGTGAGCTTCTGAGTTTTTTGATGCTTATTCTGGTTATCATCAGATCAAGATGGCAGTTAAGGACCAGGAGAAGACAACCTTTATTACTCTCTTTGAAGCCTTTTGTTATGTATCGATGCCTTTGGGGATCAATAGTACCCAGGCGACTTACGAGCGATGTGTGCAAAATTGCCTCCATGATCAAATTGGGCGCAATGTTCACGCTTATGTGGATGATATTGTGGTGAAGTCCAGGAAGAAGGAGACCCTGGTAGATGATTTAAAGGAGACCTTTGACAATCTCCGGGTCTACAAGATGATGCTTAACCCGGCCAAGTGTGTTTTTGGTGTGCCAGCAGGCAAGCTTTTGGGTTTTTTGGTTTCGGAAAGGGGTATTGAAGCTAACCCGGAGAAGATCAAGGCTATCACCTCTCTGGCTAAGCTGACGTGTATCAATGATGTTCAGCGTTTGGCGGATCATATTGAGGCCTTAAGCCGGTTCATAAGCCTGTTGGGTGAGAAGGCTATCCCTTTGTACCAGATGATGAAGGAGACAGATCACTTTGTCTGGAGTGATGCTGCTGATTAGGCATTTGAGGCCTTGAAGAAACAATTGGCCGAGCCGTCGGTTCTTGCTGCTCCCATTGATAAGGAGCCTTTGTTCTTATATGTGGATGCCAATAGCCGAGCCGTCAGTGTAGCCATTGTGGTGGAAAGGAAGGAATCTGGCAAGGAGCATTCGGTTCAGCGGCCGGTTTACTACATCAGTGAGGTGCTTATTGAGTCCAAGCAGAGGTATCCACATTGGTAGAAGCTTGTATATGGGGTGTTCATGGCTAGCCAGAAGCTCAAGCAGTACTTTCTGGGTCATCCCATCACTGTGGTTAGTTATGCTCCTCTAGGGGATATTATCCAAAACAGAGAAGCCACAGGTCGGGTAGCCAAGTGGTCCATTGAGCTTGGACCCCATGGTTTGAAGTATATGCCTCGCACAACCATCAAGTCTCAAGCACTTGTGGATTTTATCAATGATTGGAAAGAGTTGCATATGCCTGAGGAGAAGCCGGATAGCACATATTAGACTATTCACTTTGATGGATCTATGCAGTTGGAGGGCTCGAGGGTGATACGTCTCCAACGTATCTATAATTTTCGATTGTTCCATGCTATTATATTATCCATCTAGGATACTTTATATGCATTTATATGCTATTTTATATGATTTTTGGTTCTAACCTATTAACCTAGAGCCCAATGCCAGTTTATGTTTTTCCTTGTTTTTGAGTATCACGGAAAAGGAAAACCAAACGGAGTCCAATTGACCTGAGATTTCACGGAGATTGTTTTTGGATTAGAAGAAGCCCATGGAGTACCAGAGATGGACCAGAGGAGTCCCGAGGCAACCACGAGGGTGGGGGCGCGCCCTACCCCCCTAGGCGCGCCCCCTATCTCGTGGCCGCCTCGGGCCCCACCTGACATGTTCCCAACTCCAACACCTCTTATATATACCCAAATTTCCAGAAAGAAACCTACATCGAGAGTTCCGCCACCGCAAGCCTCTGTAGCCACCGAAAACTAATCTAGACTCATTCCGGCACCCTGCCGGAGGGGGGAATACCTCTTCGGTGGCCATCTTCATCATCCTGACGCTCTCCATGACGAGGAGGGAGTAGTTCACCCTCGGGGCTGAGGGTATGTACCAGTAGCTATGTGTTTGATCTTGATGTATCACAAGCTTTTCTATTATAGTTGGATCTTATGATGTTTCTCCCCCTCTACTCTCTTGTGATGAATTGAGTTTTCCCTTTGAAGTTATCTTATCGGATTGAGTCTTTAAGGATTTGAGAACACTTGGTGTATGTCTTGCATGTTCTTATCTATGGTGATAATGGGATATCACGTGATCCACTTGATGTATGTTTTGGTGATCAACTTGCGAGTTCCGTGACCTCGTGAACTTATGCATAGCGGTTGGCACACGTTTTCGTCTTGACTCTCTAGTAGAAACTTTGGGGCACTCTTTCAAGTTCTTTGTGTTGGTTGAATAGATGAATCTGAGATTGTGTGATGCATATTGTATAATCATACCCACGGATACTTGAGGTGACATTGGAGTATCTAGGTGACATTAGGGTTTTGGTTGATTTGTGTCTTAAGGTGTTATTCTAGTATGTACTGTAGGATAGATTAAACGGAAAGAATAGCTTCATGTTATTTTACTACGGACTCTTGAATAGATCGATCAGAAAGGATAACTTTGAGGTGGTTTCGTACCCTACAATAATCTCTTCGTTTGTTCTCCTCCATTAGTGACTTTGGAGTGACTCTTTGTTGCATGTTGAGGGATTGTTATATGATCCAATTATGTTATTATTGTTGAGAGAACTTGCACTAGTGAAAGTATGAACCCTAGGCCTTATTTGCTAGCATTGCCATACCGTTTATGCTCACTTTTACCAATTGCTACTTTGCTGTTTTATATTTTTAGATTACAAAAACCTTTATCTACCATCCATATTGCACTTATATCATCATCTCTTCATCGAACTAGTGCACCTATACAATTTACCATCGTATTGGGTGTGTTGGGGACACAAGAGACTCTTTGTTATTTGGTTGCAGGGTTGTTTGAGAGAGACCATCTTCATCCTACGCATCCCACGGATTGATAAACCTTAGGTCATCCACTTGAGGGAAATTTGCTACTGTCCTACAAACCTCTGCACTTGGAGGCCCAACAACGCCTACAAGAACAAGGTTGTGTAGTAGACATCAAGCTCTTTTCTGGCGCCGTTGCCGGGGAGGTTAGTGCTTGAAGGTATATCTTTAGATCTTGCAATCGAATCTTTTAGTTTCTTGTTTTATCACTAGTTTAGTTTGTAAAAGAAAATTATAATAAATGGAATTGAGGATACCTCATATGCTTCATCTTTTTAATGTCTTTCATGAAAATAAGGATTCTGATAATTGTGCCAAAGTGTAAGAAGAAGAATGCATTAGAATGTTTGGCACTAAATCTTTGTATGATGAGCACGATTGCAATGTTGTTAGTATTAATTCTTTGAATATCCATGATGCTAATGATATGCAAAGCCACAAGCTTGGGGATGCTATGTTTGATGAAGATGATATTTTCTCCCCCAAGTTTTGATGAGCAAATTTATTTTGATGATATCATGCCTCCTATTTATGATGATTATATTGATGAAAGTGGGTTTGTAAGAGTGTCAACTTTAGGAAGTAATGATCCCACTATTTCAGATGGTGTTGAATCTTATTGTGATAATTGTGAAAGTGGGTTTGGAGAGGTCATGACTTTAGTCAATGTTAATCCCATTATTTTGGAAGAGTGCCAACTTTGCATACATGTGGATCATGTTAAGAATATGTTTTGTGATAGCTATATTGTTGAATTTGCTTATGATCCTACATGTAATTATTATGAGGGAGGAACATATGCTTGTAGGAATTGCAATAATATCAAGTTTCCTCTCTATGTGCTTAAAATCTTGAAGTTATGCTTGTTTTGCTTTCCTATGCTAGTTCATTCTTGTTCCCACAAGTTGTTTGCTCAAAAAATCCCTATGCATAGGAAGTGGGTTAGGCTTAAATTTGCTAGTTATATTCTTCATGATGCTCTCTTTATGTTTCAATTCTTATCTTTTATGTGAGCATCATTGTAATCATCATGCCTAGCTAGGGGCGTTAAACGATAGCGCTTGTTGGGAGGCAACCCAATTTTATTTTTGTTCTTTGCTTTCTGATCATGTTTAGTAATAAATAATTCATCTAGCCTCTCTTTAGATGTGGTTTTATGTTTTAATTAGTGTTTGTGCCAAGTAGAACCTTTGGGAAGACTTGGGTGAAGTCTTTGTGATCTTGCTGTAAAAAAACATAAACTTTTGCATCCACGAGATTAGCTGCCATTTTTTACTGGAGAGTGTGTTTAGGTTGATTCTTTTTGCAGATGATTAATAAACAAATTACTCATGTCCAAAAATTTATTACAGAATTTTTGGAAGGACGGAAGTATTATAATGATACAGATTACTACAGACTGTTCTGTTTTTTGACAGATTCTGTTTTCTATGTGTTGTTTGCTTATTTTGATGAATCTATGAGTAGTATCGGAGGGTATGAACCATAGAGAAGTTTGAATACAGTAGATATTACACCAATATAAATAAATAATGAGTTCACAACAGTAACAAAAGTGGTGATTTATTTTCTTATACTAACGGAGCTTACGAGTTTTCTGTTGAGTTTTGTGTTGTGAAGTTTTCAAGTTTTGGGTAAAGATTTGATGGGCTACGGAATAAGGAGTGGCAAGAGCCTAAGCTTGGGGATGACCAAGGCACACCAAGGCAATATTCAAGGACAACCAAGAGCCTAAGATTGGGGATTCCCCGGATGGCATCCCCTCTTTCGTCTTTGTCTATCGGTAACTTTACTTGGAGCTATATTTTTATTCACCACATGATATGTGTTTTGCTTGGAGGGTCATTTTATTTCCTTTTGTTTTGCTTTCTGTTTGAATAAAATACCAAGATCTGAAATTCTTAAAGGTTAGAGAGTCTTCACATAGTTGCATAATTATTCGACTACTCATTGATCTTCACTTATATCTTTCGGAGTAGTTTGTCATTTGCTCTAGTGCTTCACTTATATCCTTTTAGAGCACGACAGTGGTTTCATTTTGAAGAAATAGATGAACTCTCATGCTTCACTTATATCATTTTGAGAGACTTTTATAACAACATGGTAATTTGCTTTGGTTATGAAATTAGTCCTAATATGATAGGCATCCAAGATGGGTATAATAAAAACTTTCATATAAAGTGTATTGAATACTATGAGAAGTTTGATACTTGATAATTGTTTTGAGATATGAAGATGGTGATATTAGAGTCATGCTAGTTGAGTAGTTGTGAATTTGAGAGATACTTGTTTTAAAGTTTGTGATTCCCGTAGCATGCACGTATGGTGAACCGTTATGTGATGAAGTCGGAGCATGATTTATTTATTGATTGTCTTCCTTATGAGTGGCGGTCGGGGACGAGCGATGGTCTTTTCCTACCAATCTATCCCCCTAGGAGCATGTGCGTAGTGCTTTGTTTCGGTAACTAATAGATTTTTGCAACTAGTATGTGAGTTCTTTATGACTAATGTTGAGTCCATGGATTATACGCACTCTCACCCTTCCACCATTGCTAGCCTCTCTAATACCGCACTCCTTTCACCGATATCATACACCCACCATATACCTTCCTCAAAACAGCCACCATACCTACCTATTATGGCATTTCCATAGCCATTCTGAGATATATTGCCATGCAACTTTCCACCATTCCGTTTATTATGACACGCTCCATCATTGTCATATTGCTTTGCATGATCATGTAGTTGACATCGTATTTGTGGTAAAGCCACCATTCATAATTCTTTAATACATGTCACTCTTGATTCATTGCACATCCCGGTACACCGCCGGAGGCATTCATACAGAGTCATATTTTGTTCTAAGTATCGAGTTGTAATTCTTGAGTTGTAAGTAGATAAAAGTGTGATGGTCATCATTGTTAGAGCATTGTACCATGTGAGGAAAGGATGATGGAGACTATGATTCGCCCACAAGTCGGGATGAGACTCCAGACAAAAAATAAAAAAAGAGAAAAAGAGAGAAGGGGCAATGCTACTATCCTTTTACCACACTTATGCTTCAAAGCAGCACCATGATCTTCATGATAGAGGGTCTCCTATGTTGTCACTTTCATATACTAGTGGGAATCTTTCATTATAGAACTTGGCTTGTATATTCCAATGATGGGCTTCCTCAAAATGCCCTAGGTCTTCGTGAGCAAGCGAGTTGGATGCACACCCACTTAGTATCTTTTTGAGCTTTCATACACTTATAGCTCTAGTGCATTTGTTGCATGGAAATCCCTACTCACTCACATTGATATCTATTGATGGGCATCTCCATAGCCCGTTGATACGCCTAGTTGATGTGAGACTATCTTCTCCTTTTTTGTCTACTCCACAACCACCATTCTATTCCACCTATAGTGCTATGTCCATGGCTCACGCTAAATTAGTATGCTTGAAGTATTATTGTTTTTATGTCAATATTAAGCTTTTGTCTTGAATCTTATAGATCTGAATATTCTTGCAACAATAGAGAAGATTACATTTATGAATATGTTAGGTAGCATTCCACATCAAAAATTCTGTTTTTATCATTTACCTACTCGAGGACGAGCAGGAATTAAGCTTGGGGATGCTTGATACGTCTCCAATGTATCTGTAATTTTTGATTGTTCCATGCTATTATATTATCCATCTAGGATGTTTTATATGCATTTATATGCTATTTTATATGATTTTGGGACTAACCTATTAACCTAGAGCCCAGTGCTAATTTCTGTTTTTCCTTGTTTTTGAGTATCGCAGAAAAGGAAAACCAAACGGAGTCCAATTGACCTGAAATTTCACAGAGATTGTTTTTGGACCAGAAGAAGCCCACAAAGTACCGGAGATGGACCAGAGGAGTCCCGAGGCCACCACAAGGGTGGGGTGCGCGCCCTACCCCCCTGGGCATGCCCCTATCTCGTGGTTGCCTTGGGGACCCCCTGACTTATTCCCGACTCCAACACCTCTTATATATACCCAAACTTCCAAAAAGAAACCTAGATCGGGAGTTCCTCCGCCGCAAGCCTCTGTAGCCACCGAAAACCAATCTAGACCCGTTCCGGCACCCTGCCGGAGGGGGGAATCCCTCTCCGGTGATGATCTTCATCATCCCGATGCTCTCCATGATGAGGAGGGAGTAGTTCACCCTCGGGGCTGAGGGTATGTACCAGTAGCTATGTGTTTGATCTCTCTCTATCTATCTATCTATCTCTATCTCTTGTGTTCTTGATTTGGCACGATCTGGATGTATCATGAGCTTTGCTATTATAGTTGGATCTTATGATGTTTCTCCCCCTCTACTCTCTTGTGATGAATTGAGTTTTCCCTTTGAAGTTGTCTTATCAGATTGAGTCTTTAAGGATTTGAGAACACTTGATGTATGTCTTGCATGTGCTTATCTATGGTGACAATGGGATATCACGTGATCCACTTGATGTATGTTTTGGTGATTGTCGTGGAATTGTCACAGCAGATGTCCTAGTGAAAGGACATAGTCGTGGAGCCATCGCAACTAGGAAGCTTAAAGGGGTTAATCGGGACAAAGGACATGAGAGGTTTATACTGGTTCGGCCACTTGCGGTGAAGGTAAAGCCTAGTCCAGTTGATATGGTATTGTTAGGTTTCAATGACCAAGGAGCGAATATGCTAGCTTGGCTCTCGATCTATTGTTTCTTGCCCTAAGCCGCCGTCGGGTCGTCCCCTTATATACACGGTTTGACGCCCTGCGGCCTACAGAGTCCCGGCCGACTCATACAAACGTGTCCAGCTCGGTGATATCTCTTACATGCCTTACTTTACAAGTCTTATTCATACATGGCGGTTTATACTTACGGGCCTTAAGCCACCCCTGGGCTTGGGCCTATTATAAGCCTTATCGTAAACCGTCACTACGTATACTCTTCGGGCTTCACTTAAGCAACCCGCCATTGTGGTTGACCCGGCCCCTCCTGGGCGGGTCATATCTGGTAGCCATATCCCGAACATTAGGCCCCAGGTTGATTTGAACTTCATTCATGTCAATCTTGAACACTTAGAAGAAATCCATTTTCCACTGCTTGTAAAAGCTTTATAAACCGCCATGACGTCACCTTTAGAAAATTTGGAAACCCGCCATGACGTCATCTTAACGGATCCTTATCTTAAATGCCTTCCGAAAATCGAGGCGTCTAATTAGCTGGATAATCATCATTTTAGCCTTCCTTGTTTTTCAGACCTGCCTGTTCACCTATCTAGTTATAAATAGGCACGGCTGGTCTTCCTCATTATTCTTCTCCCTTCTCTCGCAACCCCTCTGTCGCTCGAGCTCCGCCGCCGCCGCAGCGCTCACCATCGTCCTCAACCTTGGCCGCTGCATCAACCTGAGCTTGTCCCGAGAACGGCGGCGAACCTCCATAGTAGAACTGCGTCTGTAAGTCTTTGCCTTTCCGCCCCTTAGATCCGCATTAGGGTTTGCAAGTTCTTCTGTGTTCTTCGCTTTTCATCACGGATTCTTCATAGTTTCTCTACCGCATCCCCTTTTGATCTAAAAGAAGTAAGGAACTCATGCGGTAGCTGTTTTGCATCCATTTCAAATGCTAGTAGATCCCCTTTTCTTGTACAAAGGCCTCCTTAGAACTGATGAACTCCTCTATATTGGTTTTTTAGGTTTACATTTATTTCCCCTTTTTGAACAGTCTTGATCCAAAATAATAGTAACAGCATGTGAAACTTGTTCATCTCAGTACTTAGCCAATTTTTTGTTGCTGGCAACCTTTGAATACCTTTAGTGATGGCGGCTTATCCTGTCGGCTCATTTTTCCTTCATATATCATTAGCCCTTACTTAAGTCACCATTAGGCATCTATATTGCAGACATTAACCTGTGATTCCACCATTTAACTTAAACCGGTAAATGACTTCCTTTTTAGCTTGTACTCTCACCATGCCACCAAAGACAACGACAATTTGCAACTGGGTCCCTTCCACAGTCACTGATGCCACTCTGAAGGACTTTGTTAACATTGGGTTTTTACCGGAGAAGATCACTATGTCTTATCGCGCCCCTAACCCGGCCGAAGAAAAACCTTAGCCTAAGGATGGTGAAGTCATTGTCTTTACTGATCATATGAACCGGGGTTTTTCACCGCCCGGCTCAAAATTCTTCAGAGATGTTCTGCACTTTTTCAAGCTTCATCCCTAAGATCTTGGACCCAATTCCATATCAAATATCTGCAATTTCCAAGTTCTCTGTGAGGTTTATCTTCAAGAAGAACCTACTCTTGAACTCTTCAGAGAGTATTTCTATTTGAACCGCCAGAATGAATACACCAATGGCCCCAGCTTGGAACTTGGTGGAATTTCGATTCAACGTAGACAGGGTGCTGTCTTTCCCTTAGTAGTCTTACCAAGCCATCCCAAGGATTGGAACCAAACTTGGTTTTATTGCAAAGGTACGTCGCCAGCTGATGAGAAACCAATGCCGGGTTATGGAGCGGAGCGTCTTGACGCTAAGTTTTCACTCCCTGACAAGCTTTCTGCCGCTGAACGTAAGAAGCTCATCCCAACCATAAAAAGGATTCAAGCTTTGTTGGGAAATGGCTTAACTGGAGTGGACTTGATCCGCTGTTGGATCGCATGGCGGGTCATCCCTCTGAGCCGCTGATCTGACTTGATGTATAAATATGCCGGAGGCCCAGATGACCCTCCGCGTCATAGTTCTCTACAACTGACCGAAGAGGCCATTGTTGAAATGCCAACCACTCTTGTCAATAGTTAATATGAAGACTGCAGCAAAGTAGGATTGAATCCTTTCTGCAAACTTAACCTGGCACCAGAGGTAAATCCCTTTGACTCCCCTCTTTTTTCCAGTAGTTAAGTACTTGCATGATTTTTAACCTGTTATTTGCCTACAGGCCAAATCTGACTTTTGGAAGGCCAAATATGATCATGAAGCTGCCAAGAAAGCTAGAGCCGCCGCCATGGCCGCAAAAAAGACAACCCAGAAATCTAAGAAGAAACAAATTGCTTCTGATATGTTCAAGCTGGATGATGTTACTGAGTCGAAGGTAGACCTTGACTCTCTTGGCCTACTTTTTAAAAACCTTATTGACACTGATCATTGCCAGGATGACACGTGGGCCAGCCAGGCAGTAGAAGAAGAGGTAACTATTTCCTCCGACTCAGAACCTTTGCCAAGACAGAAAACTCGATTGGTAACCCGGAAAGTAAGGTTTTCACACCCTTTGGCTTATTTGGATCCTCATTTTCTTTTGAAAAAATAGCAACATGAAAGCCGCCGTCAGACCCGGACTAGTGACGACAATGAACTGCCTTCCGGCTTACCAAGAACTCCTCGGAAACGCCAGAATGAGGTTTCTTTCACCTTTGACTTTTGCTTTTGTCAATGAATCTACTTCCTTGCTCTTTTAAACTGTGATTTCACTTTTGCAAGAGGTCTCTCGATCTTCTGGTGATTCCTCTCAAACTCAATTTCCGGCTTTCAAGACTGCCCCTGGGTAAGGATAATTATCCTTCTTCTGCATCTTTATGTCCGTATAATTATATTGACTCATCAAATTCCTCTTAGTGGTCAAGCAAAACCCAAGAAAGCCAAGGTGATCAAGCTGACTGAAAACCTGGAAACCGCTGAACCGGCACTGCCAACTCCTGCTCCGGGACAACCTGAAGCACCAGAAGACCATACTGTCCACGTTCGAATAGATCCTCCTGAGTCGTCTGTTGACGAAACTGTTCTCAACCCATCCACTGTTGAACCGTCAAGCTCAGCTAACCCGCGGGCGACTTACGACAGTGACGTTTTAATCACTGGTAGTAGATTTGTTGAACCGGGCAATCCAACGGTACTGGCCAGACACTCCGTGTTGGGGATATTACTGCTGGGCGTAAACCGGCCTATCTGGGCCGGGTCAACTTCATTAGTAGTTCCAAAGTGATAAAGCCCAAGAAGGCAAATGAGGGCCTAAGGCCCATAGCCGGTTCAAGACTTCTAGCTATAAACCAGAATTTGTATATAAACTTGTACTATAAGTTAGGAATAAGGAGAGACCAACCCGGAATACGAATATAGAACGGTGTTAGGACTCTGTGAGCCGACGGGTGTCACCCGTGTATATAAGGGGACGACCCGGCGGTGGTTCAGAGATAGACAACAACTCGAGACATAGGCGAAGCTTGTTTGCTCCCTAGTCATCGAAACCCCATCAATTCCATCACAACTAGACATAGGCTTTTACCTTCATCGAAGGGGCCGAACTAGTATAAACTCTCTTGCATCCCTGTGTCCGCTTTAACCCCTTCAAGCTAACCCGTCGCGATGGCTCCACGACTAAGTCATTTCTCTAGGACATCTGCCGTGACAAAGCCACGACAGTTGGCGCCCACCGTGGGGCTATCGCACGATGGTTTCCGGTTCTTGGAGGCCCGCTTTGAAGGACTCGAGGGCTATGCTGTAGGCCGGATGACTAAGAGTCGTCGCGGCAAGTTCTACATCGACGACACAGGCTGGGGCCCCGAGGTCGGCTCGATTGAGTACGGGTACCGGGTCCCCTTTGGTGGCATTCACGTTTTCATTGGCAAGATTGGTGAACCGGGCCCTGAGCCGGACATCTGCACCGACCTCATCGAGACGGCTCAGCGTGCGCGATCCGCCCGAGTTAAACCGGCCATGAAGCGTGCCTTCGTGGGAGTCATCCATGGAGGAAGTTATGAGGATGGATCGGAATCTCGCGGCGATACCGTCGTTTGTTCCGATGACGAGTCATCGACCGGAGAAACCGAATCTCTTTATCAGCTACAAGACGGCCGGATTGGGGGCTGTTCCGATGGCGACAGTATTCTGGACCCCTCTAATCTGCCCAACCGGGTTGGAATATTCATGACTGGCACACAAGCAGCGCTTCATTCTTCGACCGCTGCGGCAACAACCTCCGGTTCAACAGCGGCGACAGCTGCCGGGGCAGGAGGCCCTGTGCGCCCGCCGGCTCAAGTTCTATCAGAGCTATTTGATGCATTGGCTGTGCTTATGGCGGAGGCTAATCCAGCAGATCAGGGCGTTCACAACGCCGAGATTGCAAAAGTGAAGGAACAGATCACCCAGGCCAAGGCAGATCTGGCAGCTGAGGACACCAGGATGGCCACGGAGCGGGCCGCTTTAGACGCACAAGCCTACAGGCTCATGTTGTACCAGAGTGCGTCGTAGGAAGTCATGAGGAGGAAGTACCGATCCCGTTTGCCTCTGGTTTTTGAGGCCAGAGACCTTTTCAACACTCCAGGAGTAGGAACCGGCAATCCGCTGGAGGGAAACCGGGCGGAAGCTCCCGAGACCGGTGCACCGGTTCAGCCTCGTCAGATGGACCCGCCTCGTCAAAACACCGTTATACCTCAGGCTGTTTTAACACCTCCGGGTCACTACTCCGACCCGATGGACAATCTCATTGCCGCTGCTGCACGGCTGGAGGCCATTCCAATTGAAGGTGATTCGCCGCAGGCAGTAGAGACGCGACGGGTCAAGGAGCTTCTAAGGACAGCTTTGGTCCAACAGGAAGCATACTCGTACAGCCGCGACTGGATCCACTCGACCCCCCGACCAAGCCGAAGCTATAGCAGACATATGGATGAACCGGCAGTGTCGAGTAACGAACGACATGGAGCACCCCGTGGCGACAACCCGACGGGTGGTGCTGATAACGCTCAGGAAGTGGTGAACCGGGCCCGAGCGCGCAGGGAGGCCGAGTTAGCCACACAGCATCAGGCTCGGCAGCTCACGCCGGTTCGTCCAACCATCTCGATCGAACCTGGTGTTACTTCTAGTTCTTTGGGGGTGCCTTGCCTTATCCCCGCTTTACGCAATGTGTGCCTGCCCAAGGATTTCAAGGGCCCGCGCAAGGTACCAAATTACACGGCGGATCAGCCTCCAGAGACATGGGTGGAGAGCTATGAGATGTCCATGGAGATGCTTGATGTGGATGACGCGGTGTGTGCGAAATACTTCACCATGATGCTTGAAGGAACGGCCCGTACTTGGTTAAAAAGCTTGTCGGCTAATTCTATTAGTTCATGGGCCCAATTACGAGCCCGGTTTATCAGCAATTTCAAGGATACATGTAAACAGCCTATGTCGATAGTGGACTTAGTTGCATGCGTCCAGGAGGAAGGAGAATCAACGACTCATTGGGTGCGCTGGGTTTCACAAGTGTTGCACTCATCAGACCGCATCAACGCTGACACCGCAGTATTAACCCTAGAAGGCAACTGCCGGTTTGGGCCCCTGAAGCTGAAGTTGGGACGGATGAAGCGTCATTGCACTGACATGGGGACCCTCATGGCCGCTTTGGTGAAATATGCTGATTCTGATAGTACCAAGGATCCCGAATCTAATGATGACAAGACAGGGAAGGGAAAGAGGAACAGCAACTCCAAAGGTCAGCAGCATCACTGGGCAGGCAATGGTGGTGGAGGCAAGTGTAAAGAGGATGGTAACATGGACTTTGTGGCTAATACGAACGCACAGGACAATGGCCAGCGACGCAAGGGTAAACCGAAAAATTGTAATGGGGCACCCAACCCTAACCCAGACCGCCTAAATTATCTGCTAAGCCAGCCCTGTCCAAGACATGGGACGAAGGTGGCGCCAGCAAACCACCTTTGGAAGGATTGCTTTATTATGCAGGAGTTCAAGAATTCAAATAATTTCCGGTATGATCACGAATCTGGCGGTAGCTCAGGATCCGGGCTGGGTTACGGTGGAGGAAGTTTCGGTTCAGGATTTAATGGTAATCCGGGCGGACATAATGGTCAAAATAGTCAGAACAACCAGGGTGGTTACAACCAACAGCAGCAACAGTCAGGTTACCAGAGCAACCCAAAGCAGTTGAGTAGTGGGCAGTACCATGTCTTCACCACTAGCTTGGACAAGCGAGACCGGAAGGTTCAGAAGCGGGCGGTCAACTCTGTTGAACCGGCCATACCCCGTTATCTACGTTGGTCTGAACAGCCAATCATATGGAGCAGAGAGGATCACCCTCCCCAGGTCGATAATCCGGGTCAGTTGGCTCTGGTGGTGGCGCCTCAGGTGGGAGGTTACAAGTTCACCAAGGTGCTCATGGATGGAGGTAGCAGCATTAATATCTTGTACTATGAGACCTTCCGTCGTATCGGACTGACAGATAAAAATCTTAAACCGTCTAATACGGTGTTCCACGGTGTAGTACCTGGCAGATCAGCATATCCTGTTGGTAAGATAGCTCTGGAAGTGGCCTTTGGGGATGATCATGATTCCAGGTCGGAGACATTGATGTTTGAAGTGGTGAAAATCCAAAGTCCATATCGCGCCCTATTTGGGCGACCGGCCTACGGCAAGTTTATGGCACGGCCATGTTATGTGTATTTGCAGCTCAAGATGCCGGGTCACAAGGGGACAATAACGGTTCACGGAAGCCAGAAAATCGCTTTGGAGTGCGAGGAAGGTGATGCGGCCTATGCAGAGTCGGTTTGTGCCACCGAGGAGCTGAAGTATTATAAGGACAATGTTGATCCGACGGACATGACTCCATTAAAGAAGCCAACTACGGAGCATGATCCGGCCCTGAAGTTCAAATCGGCAGCAGAAACTAAGCTTGTTGACTTTGTACCTGGCGATTCGTCCAAGCAGTTCAGCATCAGTGCTAATTTGGATCCGAAATAGGAAAGCGCGCTCATCGAGTTCATCCGTGAGAATCGGGACATTTTTGCATAGAATCCCTCTGACATGCCAGGTGTACCGAGGCAACTCGCTGAGCACACCCTTAATGTGGATCCCAAATACAAACCGGTGAAACAGTTCCTCCGCCGGTTTAACGAAGAAAGACGCAAGGAAATTGGAGAAGAGGTAGCCAGGCTCTTAGCAGCTGGTTTTATTGTTGAGGTTTTTCACCCTGAGTGGCTTGCCAATCCGGTGCTGGTCCTTAAGAAAAACGGCACCTGGCGCATGTGTGTGGATTACACAGATCTTAATAAAGCTTGTCCAGCAGATCCTTTTGCCCTCCCCCGTATTGATCAAATTATTGATGCTACGGCGGGTTGTGAGCGTTTATGTTTTTTGGATGCATATTCTGGCTATCATCAGATCAAAATGGCAGTTAAGGACCAGGAGAAAACGGCATTCATAACTCCCTTTGGAGCCTTCTACTATGTGTCTATGCCCTTTGGGCTCAAGAGTGCCCAGGCAACTTATCAACGTTGTGTGCAAAATTGTCTACACAAACAGATTGGCCGTAATGTACACGCCTACGTGGATGATATCGTGGTTAAATCCAGGAAGAAGGAGACTTTGATTGGTGATTTAAAGGAAACTTTTGATAACCTGAGGACATACAAGATGATGCTTAATCCGGACAAATGCGTCTTTGGTGTACCGGCGGGCAAGTTATTAGGCTTCCTGGTGTCCAATAGGGGAATTGAGGCTAATCCGGAGAAGATCGCAGCCATCACCTCCCTGGCTAAACCGAAGTGTATCAATGATGTTCAACGCCTGGCAGGCCGGATTGCCGTGTTAAGCTGGTTTATCAGTCGTCTTGGTGAGAAGGCAATCCCTTTGTATCAGATGTTGAAGAAGACGGATCAGTTTGTATGGAGTTCTGCTGCTGATGAAGCATTTGAGGACTTAAAGCGACAATTGGCCAATCCGCCTGTGCTCGCCGCTCCCATTGACAAGGAGCCGTTACTGCTATATGTTGCTGCTAATGCTCGGGCGGTCAGCGTGGCTATTGTGGTGGAGCGAAAGGAGGCAGGTAAGGAGCATCCGGTTCAACGTCCGGTCTATTATATCAGCGAGGTGCTCATTGAGTCCAAGCAAAGGTATCCGCATTGGCAGAAGCTGGTGTATGGAGTTTTTATGGCAAGCCGGAAGCTTAAACAATACTTCCAAGGGCATCCAATTACGGTGGTCAGTTCTGCTCCTTTGGGGGATATCATCCAGAACCGGGAAGCAACTGGCCGGATTGCCAAGTGGGCTATAGAGCTTGGGCCGCACGATTTGAAGTATGTGCCTCGGACGGCGATTAAGTCTCAAGCACTGGTTGATTTTATCAATGATTGGACGGAAATGCAAGCACCTGAAGAAAAGCCGGATCACACATATTGGACCATCCATTTTGACGGATCCAGGCAATTGGAAGGTTCAGGGGATGGAGTCGTATTAACTTCCCCATGAGGTGATAAGTTTTGTTATGTTCTCTGCTTAATGTTCCCTTGTACTAACAATGCAGCTGAGTATGAAGCCTTGCTCCATGGTCTCCGGATGGCTAAGGAGATGAATCTAGGTCGAGTTAAGTGCTTCGGTGACTCGGACCTCGTGGCTCAGCAAGTGTCTGGCACTTGGGACTCTAAGGATCCACTCATGGCGGCATATCATCATGAGGTGGATATTGTTGCAGGTCATTTCAAAGGCTATCAGGTGGACCATGTGGACCGGCGGAAAAATGAAGCGGCGGACGCTTTAAGCCAGCTGGGCTCTCAGCGCAAACCGGTTCCGCCCAATGTTTTTCTGGATGTGCTGCACAACCCGTCGGTCAAGATCCCTGGTGAAGCGGATTTGGCTATTCCTGATCCGGAGGCTCAATTGGTGGAAGCTCTTCATGTTATCCCGGATTGGACGCTTCCCTACCTGGCGTACAAGAACCGGGCGAGTTACCAGAGGATGAGACTCTGGCCAGACAGATAATCTGGCGATCCAAGTCCATGACTATTATCAACGGCGAGTTGCATCATTGCAGTGTGTCAGGAGCATTTCAACGCTGTGTGTCTCCTGAAGAAGGCCGTGAAATTTTGCGTGAGATCCACGCAGGAGATTGTGGTCACCATGCCGGTTCAAAATCTCTGGTGGCTAAAGCGTTTCGCCATGGCTTCTATTGGTTAACTGCTCATGCTGATGCAGAGGATCTGGTCAGACGATGTGATGGTTGCCAAAAGTTCTCGAGACATGCTCATGTACCAGCTCAAGAATTGAGAACGATTCCAATTACTTGGCCGTTTGCGACTTGGGGGCTGGATATGGTTGGGCCTTTCAAAAGGTCCAAAGATAAGAAGACCCACCTCCTGGTGGCGGTTGACAAGTTTACAAAGTGGGTGGAGGCAGAAGCTATTAGCAAGTGTGATGCGGCCACAGCGGTTCAGTTCATTAAAAAGGTGATTTTCTGGTTTGGCTTTCCACACAGCATCATGACAGATAATGGTACCAATTTGTCCAAAGGTGCCATGAAGGAGTGCTGCGAACGGGAGCACATCCGACTCGACGTTTCATCAATGGCACACCCACAGTCCAATGGTCAAGCAGAAAGAGCTAATCAAGAGATCTTGAGAGGCATCAAGCCCCGGCTCATGGTTCCTTTGCAGGGAACGCCGGGTTGTTAGGTAGAAAAATTACCATCTGTGTTATGGAGCATCAATACAACACCCAACAGGTCAATAGGATACACACCGTTCTTCATGGTTTATGGAGCGGAGGCGGTTCTCCCTAGTGATATCCGTCATGATTCACCTCGCGTGACGGCTTATATTGAAGCGGACAACGAGACAGCACGACAAGATGCTTTGGACCGGTTGGATGAAGAGCGTGACATAGCAGCAGCCCGATCGACGATTTATCAACAGGATCTTCGTCGTTATCATAGTCGCCGAGTCAGAACCAGAACCTTCCAGGAAGGAGATTTGGTGCTTCGGCTCATCCAAGATCAGACTGATATGCATAATTTATCCCCACCTTGGGAGGGGCCTTTCGTGGTCAGCAAGAATCTCCACAATGGGTCATACTATCTGATCGATATTCGAGAGCATAAGGACTCACGTACATCAGAGGAGGAGACCAACAGGCCGTGGAACATAGCTCATCTTTGGCCTTATTATACCTGAGCCATTGGTTCTACTTATGTACATATTACAACGATGTATATATTATGATTAAATATAATAAACCGGAACCTCAGCTAAAGCGGGGTATCTATTCTTTTACATCATGTGTGGTTACATGGAGTTGTTCTAAAGCGGCCTCCGGTTTACCCCTTGAGTTCACTTTTTAAAAGCATCATGTTATATCACTTGGAGGTTTGGTCGTGTACGAACCAATACCATACCTCTTGATAGGCGAGAGCCACCAGATCACTTGGGGACTTGGTCACGTCTGAACCAGTCATGCCTCTTGATCGGCCTAAGGCCACAGAATCACTTGGGGGCTTGGTCGAACCCGAACCATTGCCATGCCACTTGGTCGGCATAAATGCCACAGTTTCATTTGGGGACCTGGCTGACTAGAACCATAGTTACACCTAACGGAAGCTTGGTCGTGTTCGGCCATGGTAACGCCATTTGATCAGCTCAAATAAACCTTTTTTGCAAACGGTTTTGTCATTGCTTTTGCTTCGCACTTTTCTTTGCAAGATACTTTTTTTCTTTTTTTATTGTGTTTTTTAAACCGACAAAGTTTTCAACCAATCAATTGATGGAACACAGTTCACATCAATCCGGAGACTATTTGCCCGGTTTGATCCTTGTTGTTAACATCCTCTTATGGAGTAACACGGTGTTTATTATAACCCGGCACGGTTTACATGGTAAACTAGCGTCATATATATACAAGAGTTGTTATCTCCTCCAACAGTGTGGGTTGGCAAAACTCCGCTTCAAGATTGGCCAAGCCAACTTCACGCTCAACGATGGCAGGTATTATGTATCTCAAAAATTTGGTCATATACTTAAAAAAATTGGATGTTTTGACTTCATATATGCAGACATCATATTCCGCCTGACGGTACAACTGCGGTGGCACTTGAGGAGTTTCTTATTGCAGAAAGTGCTTTGGAAAGTTCATCATCACAGGAAGAACAAATTATGCACGAAGGCATATCAACATCAAAAGTATCAGCTAGCCTATTACAAGGCGACACGGTGCCCATAATAATATCATTGTTTTTCGCAAAGGAGAGGCAGTTTTAAAACCGGCTTCTGGTTCAAGCTTGGTCACCAGCCTGGCCTGATGGTTGTGGGTCATTCTGTGCCGCTTCAGCCTCCGTTTCTCTACCCAGTGGCTGGAAATCAACAGTTGTCCAGTCGATTCCCATTAATGCTTGAAAAACAGCTTCATCATGGATCAGCAAGGACGGGTCAATATCGGGAGCGTAAGTATGCTTACGGATTGGAGGGATCAGATTTTCCGATTCATGGATTGGTGCAGCTATTCGCTTGTTCTGATTATCATATTGGGCTTGATAATGAGACAAGTCTGCTTCTTCAGCCAATTGACAAGCTAGCGGACGTACCTCCCGGTTTATTGCTCGCAGATCCGCTTCACCAAACTCTGACCCATCTTCCATCAAGCTGGGATAGCCCTGAGCCGCTTTAATAGGATCAAAATCCGGCACCCAGGCTTTTGCCCGGATTAAGGCATTGATCGCACCGGTTCAAGCAGCAGATTTCTTCAGCTCTTCAACCCGGGCAGGAAGCACCGACAGTTTCATCAGAGTGTCTTGAATCAAAGTGGGCGCCGGTTTTTTATGGGATGCGGTACAGATGATCCGCTGGGCACCAGTATACAATTGTTCAACCAATGTATAGGCGGCTTTCAGTTTCTTCTGCACATCTGACCCCAAGTGACCAATGCGTGTCCCTGAAATACCATAAAGGGTTAATAAATCAGCAACTCTGTAAGAAGGCAGAGCCAATTCAGAAGTCAAACTGGCTTACCAAAGATAGCAGTAGTCATGGCATGCACGTGCCGCTTTATGCTGGTCATTTCATCCGCCACTGGTTTTAGTGCAGCCTCGGCATCCTCTGCTCGTTTGATTAAAGCGGACTTTTCAGTGGCCCAATCCGCCCGCTTCTTCTTGAAGCTCTCCTTAAGTTGTTCCATGGCGCTTAAAGCGTTGGCTAATTCCTCTTTTGCTTTGGAGGTTTCAGCTTGTTGGGTTTTTAGGTTTTCTTGGAGATCGGCGACTTGGCTTTCTTTCGTCTTCAGCTCCACCTGCATGCAGACAGTTATATGCTTCAACAAAACGGTACAAGGATTGAAGTACCAACCACATAACAAGTTATGCACTTAGCACTTGGGGGCTAATGCATATTCGATCTTCATCTTTCAATTTCTTACAAAGTCCCAAGATCAATGCAAGTATTCAACTTGGCACTTGGGGGCTAATGGCTATTTGCTCGTATATATATTCTGATGCGGCAATCTCAATTACTTAAAGTACCGGTTTAACTACGCTAAGTTGAACCGGCCCTTGGGGGCTACATCGGCGAATTTCAAAGTATTAAGATTTATGTTAGTAAGTCCCGGTTTGAAAGAAGATTACAAACCGGCCCTTGGGGGCTAGGAGAGTCAGCAAGTATTGAAGCATACAAGTAGGAAAGAGCATATGGAAGTTACCTCGTATTTATCCTTCATCATATTAACCAGACTGGCTTCATGGTCACGGCTGGTATACAGCCGGTTCAGGTAGCCGGAATGGATATCTTGGCCGTTCAGAGCAGCGTAAGTTGCCAAATCAGCATTCCACTTGCCTTTACCAAAGGCAGAAAATTCTTCCTTGGCAGAATGTTTGGACAAAGCAATAGGATTGCTTGGCTCGGTATGGCCAGTGCCAGTAATGACAACCTCATCCTCCTGAGTATCGCCGGTTTGCACTGGGGCTATTGGCTTGTTAGTAGGTTTTGCTGGACCGGTGGATCTCTCAATCCGGATGGAGCCTGTAGGCTGATTGACAGGACCTGAGGCATCAGTAGGTCTCTCTTCAGCAATAAGATCGTCGTCTTGCTGCGGTGGATCGTTGGGTATATCCTCAGGAATAGCCGTTTCAAGATCGAGTGTTTTTCCTGGCTCAAGAACGGCATCCTCTTCGGCCGCTTTGTCCAGGCGGGCCTTCTTGCTTGGCCTAGGTTTGGCCCTGAAAAGAATAACAAAATCAAATACAACATATGTTCTAAGGCGATGTGCTGCAAATATCATAATAAGTATAGCTTACCCAAGCACCGTTTTGAGCGGTGGCAGCTGAGTAGCCGATGACTCGCCAGAAGATGAGTGGGAAGTAACCTGGTAATCGGAGTTAGATGGATTAAGAGGTTGACGAAAGCAGCCCGCTTTAGGACAATCACTGACAAGCAAATTAGAGACCTCTGAACGGTGTTTCCGAACTGGACTATTCGGTAAACCGGCGGAGGTAACTACCTGGCCGCTGGGCCGGGTTGTGCGACGAGCTTCGTGCTGTTGGGTCTTCATAAGAAATTTGGGATCCAAATAAGCAAGAGGATGAGAAAATTTAACTTTCCGGTTTTCCTGACGGATTTTTAGCGAAGGCAAAGGTTCTGAATCGGAAGAGAGAATAATTACCTCTGCAGCATCAGCGTGGCTGGATTCGGCATCATCCTGACAAATATCATCATCAATAAGACGCATGAAAAATAAGCCAAGTGAGTCAAGCTCTACCTCAAGGTCCGGATTATCCACATCATCATCAAGGGCCGGATTAGAAGATGCAGTAGTTCTTTTCCTGTGGGCAGTCTTCTTTACAGCTTTAGTCTTTTGCCGGGTTGCTCTTTCCGGTTTGTCTGGTTTTTCTGGTTTCTCCTGCGGCAATTTCTTGCTCCAAAATGGGTCATTGCCTTGATTACACAGACACTGATATTAAACAATGACCAGATATATCAATAACAGATTCAGCAAAAGGAAAAATCAAGGTCTTACAGCTGGCGGTTTGTTGGTGGCACACAAGGGAAGAAGGCCGTTTTTAGCACAGATATGTTCCGGTTCATTCAGCATCTTATTCACAGCCTCTGTGATTTCTTCATCGGTGAGCTGGATTTTGGAATGTCGCAGTGGGTCATCAACACTGCCGGTATACTCGCACATCAAACCGGAGCGCTGACTACGGGGCAGTATGCTCCATGATATCCAACAGCGAGAGAGATCAACCCCTATTAAACCGTTGGCCATAAAGGCTCTGAGCTTCGATAGTTGAGGAGCATATTTGCTTCTCTCCTGGGCAGTAAATCTTTGCGGAAAAGGGTGTGTATTGCTGAGCCGCTCCGGACGAAAGCCAGGCAAGGGATTCTCACCAGCAGGGGAGGTGTATTTGCAATAGAACCATGTCTGATTCCATTCTTTGGGGTGGCTGTGCAGTTTGGCGTGAGGGTATGTGACCTCTTTCCTTTTCTGGATCGCCACGCCACCCAACTCCGTATTGGAGCCGTCAGTAAACTCAGTACGGCGGTTTAGATGGAAAAGGTCTCTGAAGAATTCCATTGTGGGCTCCTCTTGAAAGAACGCCTCATAGAGCACTAGGAAGTGACACATATTTGTAACAGAATTGGGGCCAGTGTCTTGTGGATGGAGTTGGAAATCGGCCAAAACATCCCGGTAAAATTTAGAACCGGGCGGCTTAAAGCCCCGAGCTAAGTGATCTACGAAAACAACAACCTCTCCTTCTTGAAGAGTGGGAGGGCATTCTTTGCCAGGAGCCCTCCAATGGATGGTATCTTTGCTGCCTAAAGCGCCGATCAGGACTAGATCGTCCAGCTGAGCCTCTGTGACGCAAGAAGGAACCCAATTGCACTCATATACTTGCTTGGCCATGATGGAATCTACAAGGTAAAAGATCCCGGTTCAAAAATGCGTTTGATCAAGGTACATTGGTATGTGCAATGTTAGACCGGACACAGAACTATCTGAACCGGAGTTTTATGAAGCAACAACATCTGGCGGTTCAACAAGGGGACTAATGGTATATACCGGTTTGGCAATTTTTTTCTACAAGGTTAAACCGCCTGGTTTAAACATTGAAGCAGATGAGTAAGTTTATAGAAACACATTTCGTAAGATTTCTCTACAACGATGGATCTGAAGCAAGTTCAGAAAAAAGATAAATATTCAGAGGTCCAAAGGGAGCAGTACCAAATCAATGAGCAAGACGTACATACAGATCTATGGTTTTGAGATGTGTAAGTGAAGGCGAAGGGTAAACAGCTACCATTGCACAGAATAAAGATTTGCGGAGTCATCTAAAGATCTATCGTATGAGCAAGAGGCAGACGATGAACACTAAAGAACTGTGAAACCCTAGGTCAGATCTGCGGGGGAAAGGATAGAAGATTTAGCAGAGCTGAGGAAGACGCGGAAGGTTGCCGCGATGCTCTGGTGCGGCCATGTTGATGCAGCGGCCAAGGTTGAGGCAGAGGTCGACTGTGGCGGCGGAGCTCCGAGGCTGGCGACGCGAGGAAGACGAAGAAGAAAGGCACGAAGGGGAGAAAAGAAATGACCCTTCGGTCCTATTTATAAGGCGAAAGAACAGGTGTCAGGCGCGACAATCAAGGGGCCATGAAACGGAGATGTTGCCTCGATTTCCGCAGATCTATTAAACAAAGAAGCATAATGGATAGCTTCATTATGACAGGTGACGTCACTCCGGTTTACAGCAATTAGAGAAGATGACATCATGGCAGTTTACCAATTTATGAGAAGATGTTGAAGATGAAGCTTTTGTTAAAGGATTGACATGAACCCGTTCAAATCAATCTGGGGCCTAATGTTGGGGATATTACTGCTGGGCGTAAACCGGCCTATCTGGGCCGGGTCAACTTCATCAGTAGTTCCAGAGTGATAAAGCCCAAGAAGGCAGATGATGGCCTAAGGCCCGTAGCCGGTTCAAGACTTGTAGCTATAAACCGGAATTTGTATATAAACTTGTACTGTAAGTTAGGAATAAGGAGAGACCAACCCGGAATACGAATATCGCGGTGTTAAGACTCTGTGAGCCGACCGGTGTCACCCGTGTATATAAGGGAACGACCAGGCGGCGGTTCAGAGATAGACAACAACTCGAGACATAGGCGAAGCTTGTTTGCTCCCTAGTCATCGAAACCCCATCAATTCCATCACAACTAGACGTAGGCTTTTACCTTCATTGAAGGGGCCGGACTAGTATAAACTCTCTTGCGTCCCTGTGTCCGCTTTAACCCCTTCAAGCTAACTCGTCGCGATGGCTCCACGACTAAGTCCTTTCTCTAGGACATCTTCCGTGACAAAGCCACGACGCCCCGCCAAGCAAGAGGCTTTGGAAAAGCGGAAAGTTCGCTTTGACATCTCTCACTATGCTCACCTGAGCACTAGTGATGTACTATCTGGCTATCTTAGTCACGTGCATTCTAGCCGTGACTCTAAAATTGAGATGGTCAAACAGCTACAATTGAAATATGAGGTACAGCCTCCAGCTTTCCTTAACTTATATGCTCTGCCAGGCCCCCAAGTATCCTGATTATGACAAACTTGAATGATCTCTAGACTTGTGATATATGTTGACGTTCTGACCTAGATTTTTCCAAGTCCGGTTTAGAATGTTTAACCGGAGTTTATCTGATTCACATAATTTCACATGTAGTCCGCAAGGGCTGGCTTAATTCATCATGAATGAGTCAGTACTTAACTTCATAGCTTTCTTGAATCAGTCCAAACTAATATTGTTATCTAGCTCAAGAGAAAAAACTTTCTGAATATCATGCATTAGCCCCCAAGTGCCAAGCGTTGTTACTTGTAAAACACTTGGGACTTTAATCATAGAAAAGTCATTTGTGCATTTAAAAATTGCTTTGGCAGACATTAGCCCCCAAGTGCCGAGTGGTGTTGCATTGCAAAGAACTTGGGACTTTAATCATTATGACCTTTATTGGAATACATTTTGACATACCTATGCATGTCTGTAGACCGCCATAACTGAATTGGATTCTCAGCTGACTGATGCCAAAACCCGGTTGGCGGCTCAAGAGACTGAGATAAAGAATGCTGACTCCAAACTCCAGTTGAGCCTATCTGAAGCAGAGAAATTGAAGACCAGTTTTGATTTAGAGAAAAAATCCCGGGCTGATGAAAAAACCTTGCTGATACAGCATGCTGAGACGGCCGAGGCGGCTCTCAAAGAGGTTACCGTGGAACTCACCGGTTTAAAGAACCGTGTGTCTTAGATGGTCTCTGCAATCTTCTGTGAGTCATTGCATTATTTACTTAAACTCTATTTTTGCCAGATATATAAGCCGCCTACTTAACCTTTTAAAATACTCGTAGGTCCATGGAGAAGCAATCTGAGCCAAAACAACTTGACAAAACTCAAGGCGGTTTACACCCTGGTGGAGAAACTGTACATTGGAGCTCAACGGGTGCTTGCCATTATCTCCCCAGCCAACCAAGGACCAAACCTCTTGAGTGATGTCTTGAAGAAATTATCTATCTTACCCACCAGTTTCCAAGAGGTCAAGCGGTCTTGTGCAAGAGCCGGAGCCCTAACTGCTCTAAGCCGCTCCAAAGCCTGGGTGCCTGAGCTAGACCCGGCAGATGTAGCCAAGGGGTATCCCAGCCTTAAGGAAGACGGGACCTTGTTTGATCAAGATGATTTTGCTGCTTGTGTGAGGGGAGTTTGTCCTCATGCTACTATCCTTGGCGACGAGACCAATATTGATAAGTATCAGCTGGGTTTTGATGTTGAGAATGGCGACTCCTCCGTATAAAGTGACAGATCTCATCCTGCCGGTTCGCCAACACACCTTTGCCCCAGAAATTGACCCGTCTGGTCTAATTGATGATGAAGCTGAGTTCGTTGCTCTTCATGGCTTTGATTGGTCCAAGCCCAGTTTCCAACCAGTGGAGGAAGATGAACCGGTGCGGGAGGAGTCGTAACCATCTAAATAATCCAGCTTTTGGGCTCCCAACGCCTTGTAATAGGCCAGCTTTAAAAAACTGCATGTTCTGCCTATGCCATCGTGCATATCATACAACATACGACATTTTTATCCATCATGTCAATATATGCTTTATATCCTTTATCATATCTGTAGTATTTAAATCTGTTCCTGCATGTAAAAGATGAGAAACTGTCCTGGTGGTTTGTCGTTGGATAGGTCATAACACCCAATACATAACTAGGAAAGCACCATAACAAAATAATCAGGGCTAGATGTAAAGATAAATAAGGCTGGGAATCCTTTGGTTAAAGAAAAAACATAGATAAGTCTGTTTATGAACGACAATATCATACCTATGGTCTTTAAATCTGGACTGCCGGCTTATGTGACCCGGACAGTAAGGGTGACAACCCAATCTTTCTAGAAGTCAACACTTCCATATGTCTGCCGACTGTTATACATTGGCAACTTATTGTCAAAGAACCAAGCCGATTTAAATTGAAACCATACTTATAGTTAGACTCTAGACAACAAAAAACCAGTAAAACCAAAGAGTATTTTTCAAACAATGTAAATTGAGCATGAACAAAAAATTTGGAGGCTTCTGATTCAAATACGACCAGTACACCGGACCAAAGGGGTTAAGCTAGGATTCGAATACGATCATGTAGCCCATAGTGGCTTTGGCGTTGCGCCGATCAAGAGGGTACCGACAGCTATGTTCTCTTTGGTTCGAATACGACCTATGTTTGAACAAGAAGCCCCAAAATGACCTTGAGAGGTTTTTAACGACCCTGATTCGAATATGATCCAAGTCGGACCCAAAAGGGGTTAAGCTATGATTCGGATACGATCAAGAAGCCCCCTAGTGAGTTTGGCTTTGCGCCGATCAAGAGGGTTATGACAGTTATGTTCTCTTTGGTTCGAATACGACCTATGTTTGAACAGGAAGCCCCCTAGTGACCATGAGGTTTTAACGGCTAGATTCGAATACGATCCTGAGCCGGACCAAGAGGGTTAAGCTAGATTCGAATACGATCAGCCTCCAATTGGTCGTCTTATACTTAAGATAACAAAGACATGTGATCATTAAAGAAAAAAGGATAGAGGTCCTGCTTTATTATTTATCAAAATATATACAACGTCAAAGTATGTACATTATGAGAGCCGGTGGCTCAAGTGTAGTAAGGCCAAAGATGAGCAATATTCCACGGCCGGCGGGTCTCTTCCTCTGACTTACATGAGTCTTTGTGCTCTCGAACATCGATAAGGTAGTATGACCCATTATTCAAGTTCTTGCTGACCACAAAGGGTCCTTCCCAAGGTGGGAATAGCTTGCGCGCATCAGACTGATCCTGGATGAGCCGGAGCACCAGGTGACCTTCTTGAAAGGTTCTTGACTTAACCCGACGACTATGGTAACGACGCAGGTCCTGTTGGTAAATCGCTGAGCGGGCTGCCGCTAAGTCACGCTCTTCATCCAATAAATCAAGCGCATCCTGACGGGCTTGTTTGTTATCAGCTTCAATGTAAGCCGCCACTCAGGGCGAGTCATGATGGATGTCACTGGGCAGGACTGCCTCTGCTCCATTGACCATGAAGAAAGGCGTATAACTCATAGATCTGTTAGGGGTAGTATTGATGCTCCATATCATAGAGGGTAACTCTTCCACCCAACAACCCGACGTCCGTTGTAAAGGGACCATAAGCTGGGGTTTTAGACCTTTCAGGATTTCCTGATTGGCTCTTTCAGCTTGACCATTGGATTGGGGGTGAGCTACTGATGAAACATCAAGCCGGATATGTTCCCGTTGACCGAATTCTTCCATAGCTCCTTGGGACAGGTTGGTGCCATTGTCAGTAATAATGCTACGTGGAAAACCAAAATGAAAGATCACTTTCTTCATGAATTGAACCGCCGTGGCCGCATCACAATTACTGACCGGCTCTGCCTCAACCCATTTTGTGAACTTGTCCACTGCCACCAAAAGGTATGTCTTTTTATCTTTGGATCTTTTGAAAGGTCCAACCATGTTAAGCCCCAGACTGCAAACGGCCACGTAATGGAATCATCTGCAATTCCTGAGCCCACACATGTGCCCGTCGTGCGAATTTTTGACACCCATTGCACCTACTAACCAGATCCTCCGCATCAGCGTGAGCCGTTAGCCAGTAAAAACCATGACGGAAAGCTTTGGCCACAAGAGACTTTGAACCGGCATGATGGCCACAATCTCCTTCATGGATCTCACGAAGAATTTCTTGACCTTCTTCACGAGAGACACAATGTTGAAACGCTTCGGTGACACTGCGATGATACAATTCACCATTGGAAATTGTGATTGACTTAGAACCCCGGGTTATCTGCCTAGCCAAGGTCTCATCCTATGGAAACTCGCCCCGGGTCATATAAGCCAAATACGGCACTGTCCAATCTGGAATAACATGAAGAGCTTCCACCAACTGTGCTTCCGGGTCTGGAACAGCCAAGTCTTCATCTGTAAGCAATTTGACAGAAGGGTTATGCAGAACATCTAAAAAAGTATTAGGCAGCGGTTCAGGACAAGAAACAAGAGATCGAAAGCTAGGTCAAGCGTATTTGCTCCCTGGTAATCGAAACCCAAGCAATACAACCTCAACTGGATTAGGATTTTACCTTCATCGCAAGGGGACAAACCAGTATAAACACCTGTGTCCTTTGTCCCGTTTAACACCTTTAAGCTAACCTAGTTGCGATGGCTCCACGACTAAGTCCTTTCGCTAGGACATCTGCCGTGACAATTCCACGACAAGATCCAATCTAGACACCATCTCGGATGGGGTTCACCACCTCCATTGGTGCCTCTCCGATGATGCGTGAGTAGTTCTTTGTAGACCTTTGGGTCCGTAATTAGTAGCTAGATGGCTTCCTCTCTCTCGTTGAATTCTCAATACAATGGTCTCTTGGAGATCCATATGATGTAACTGTTTTTGCGGTGTGTTTGTTGGGATCGATGAACTTTGAGTTTATGATCAGATCTATCTTTTTATATCCATGAAAGTATTTTTCTTTGATCTCTTTTATGCATGATCTCTTATAGCCTCGTATTTCTTCTCTGATATTTGGGTTTTGTTTGACCAACTTGATCTATTTATCTTGCAATGGCAAGAGGTACTTTGTAGTGGGTTCGATCTTACGGTGCTTGACCCCGGTGACAGAAGGGGAAACGACACATATGTATCGTTGTTACTAGGATAAAATGATGGGGTCTATCTCTACATAGATAGATCTTTTCTACATAATGTCATCGTTCTTATTGCATTACTCCATTTCTCCATGAACTTAATACACTAGATGCATGCTGGATAGCGGTTGATGTGTGGAGTAATAGTAGTAGATGCAGGTAGGAGTCGGTCTACTAATCTTGGACATGATGCCTATATAATGATCATTGCCTGGATAATGTCATGATTATTTGAAGTTCTTTCAATTGCCCAACAGTAATTTGTTCACCCACCATTTGTTATTTTCTCGAGAGAAGCCACTAGTGAAACCTACGGCCCTAGGGTCTCTTTCTCATATATTTGCCTTTGCGATCTACTTTTATTTGCCATTTATTTTCAGATCTACTGAACCAAAAATACAAAAAATACCTTGCTGCAATTTATTTTATTTGGTGTTCTATCTATCAATATTTACAACTTTCTCATGTCCGTTTGCCAATTTCTGGCACCGCTACCCGAAAGGGATTGACAACCCCTTTTACACGTCGGGTTGCGAGTAGTTGTTATTTGTGTGCAGGTGTTGTTTACGTTGTGTTGCTTGGTTCTCCTACTGGTTCGATAAGCTTGATTTCACATTTGAGGGAAATACCTACCGCCGCTGTGCTGCATCATCCCTTCCTCTTTGGGGAAATACCGACATAGCTTCAAGCGACATAAAAAGTAATTTCTGGCGCTGTTGTCGGGGAGGATCTTCAACATATACCAGGTTCCTAATCACAAATCTCATCTCCTCACAATTTACATTATTTGCCATTTTCCTCTCATTTTCCTCCCCCTCACTTCACAAAATTTGCCATTTTATTCGCCCCTCTTTTCCATTCGCCGTTTTCTTGTCAGATCTATCCTTTGCTTGCAATCATAAGTGATTCCAGTGTGGCACCAACAGATGATGGCCTAACTCCTAAGATTGGACGTACGGGCAATCTGGATGCTAAAAGTTTTATCTTGGGTCAAGGGAACGTTATGGGAAAAGAACGTATCCAAGAATTTTTCAATTGTGTTGGGAATCTAAGTCTTGGTGATGCTCCTATACTTAAAACTACTAGATCTTATGCGGATGCTATTTCAGCACTAGTTTTGAAAATTGAGAGTAAATTTATTCATACCTGATACGTCTCCAACGTATCTATAATTTTTGATTGCTCTGTGCTATATTATCTACTGTTTTGGATGTTTATGGGCTTTATTATACACTTTTATATCATTTTTGGGACTAACCTATTAACCCAGAGCCCAGTGCCAGTTTCTGTTTTTACCTTGTTTTAGAATATCGCAGAAAAGGAAAACCAAACGGAGTCCAATTGACCTGAAACTTCACGGAACTTAATTTTGGATCAGAAGAAGCCCAGAAGACTTGGAGTGCACGTCAAGGGGTCTACGAGGAGGCCACGAGGCAGGGGGGGCGCCCACCCCCTGGGCGCGCCCTCCACCCTCGTGGGCCCCCTGACGTCCTTCTTTCGCCTATATATCTCCATATACCCTAAAAACATCCGAGAGCACAATAGATCGGGAGTTCTGCCGCTAGAAGCCTACGTAGCCACCGAAAGCCAATCTAGACCCGTTCCGGTACCCTGCCGGAGGGGAATCCCTCTCCGGTGGCCATCTTCATCATCTCGGTGCTCTCCATGACGAGGAGCGAGTAGTTCTCCCTCAGGGCTGAGGGTATATACCAGTAGCTATGTGTTTGATCTTTCTCTCTCTCTCTCTCGTGTTCTTGAGGTGATACAATCTTGATGTATCGCGGGCTTTGCTATTATAGTTGGATCTTATGTTTCTCCTCCCCTCTACTCTCTTGTAATGGATCGAGTTTCCCCTTTGAAGTTATCTTATCGGATTGAGTCTTTAAAGATTTGAGAACACTTGATGTATGTCTTGTCGTGCGTATCTGTGGTGACAATGGGATATCACGTGATTCACTTCATGTATGTTTTGGTGATCAACTTGCGGGTTCTGCCCATGAACCTATGCATAGGGGTTAGCACACGTTTTCGTCGTGATTCTCCGGTAGAAACTTTGGGGCACTCTTTGAGGTTCTATGTGTTGGTTGAATAGATGAATCTAAGATTGTGTGATGCATATCGTATAATCATGCCCACGGATACTTGAGGTGACATTGGAGTATCTAGGTGACATTAGGGTTTTGATTGATTTGTGTCTTAAGGTGTTATTCTAGTACGAACTCTAGGGCTGTTTGTGACACCTATAGGAATAGCCCAACAGATTGATTGAAAAGAATAACTTTGAGGTGGTTTCGTACCCTACCATAATCTCTTCGTTCGTTCTCCGCTATTAGTGACTTTGGAGTGACTCTTTGTTGCATGTTCAGGGATAGTTATGTGATCCAATTATGTTATTATTGTTGAGAGGACTTGCACTAGTGAAAGTATGAACCCTAGGCCTTGTTTCCTATCATTGCAATACCGTTTATGTCACTTTTATCACTTGCTACCTTGCTGTTTTTATATTTTCAGATTACAAAAACTATTATCTACTATCCATATACCACTTGTATCACCATCTCTTCGCCGAACTAGTGCACCTATACAATTTACCATTGTATGGGGTGTGTTGGGGACACAAGAGACTCTTTGTTATTTGGTTGCAGGGTTGCTTGAGAGAGACCATCTTCATCCTACGCCTCCCACGGATTGATAAACCTTAGGTCATCCACTTGAGGGAAATTTGCTACTGTCCTACAAACCTCTGCACTTGGAGGCCCAACAACGTCTACAAGAAGAAGGTTGTGTAGTAGACATCAAGCTCTTTTCTGGCGCCGTTGCCGGGGAGGTGAGTGCTTGAAGGTATATCTTTAGATCTTGCAATCGAATCTTTTTGTTTCTTGTTTTAGCACTAGTTTAGTTTATAAAAGAAAACTATAAAAAATGGAATTGAGTTTGTCTCATACGCTTCACCTTTTTAATATCTTTCGTGAGTATGATGGAAAGGATAATTGTGCTCAAGTGCTAGAAGAAGAAATCTATAAAATGTTTGGCACGAAATATTTGAACGATGAGAATGATTGTAATGTTGTTAGTATGAATTCCTTGAATATCCATGATGCTAATGATATGCAAAGCCACAATCTTGGGGAAGGTATGTTTGATGAAGATGATATTTTTTGTCCCCCAAGTTTTGATGAGCAAATTTATTATGATGAAAGCATGCCTCCTATCTATGATGATTATTGTGATGACAGGCATGCTTTAAAGAATAATGATAACCATGAAACTTGTCATCTTGATCTTAATTTTCAATCACATGATAGTTATTTTGTTGAGTTTGCTCCCACTATTATTCATGAGAAGAATTTTGCTTGTGTGGAGAGTAGTAAATTTTCTATGCTTGTAGATCATGAAAAGAATGCTTTAGGCGCTGGTTATATTGTTGAATTCATTCATGATGCTACTAAAAATTATTATGAGGGAGGAACATATTCTTGTAGGAATTGCAATAATATCAAGTATCCTCTCTATGTGCTTAAAGTTTTGAAGTTATGCATGTTTTCCTTTCCTATGCAAGTTGATTCTTGTTCCCACAAGTTGTTTGCTCACAAAATACCTATGCATAGGAAGTGGGTTAGACTTAAATGTGCTAGTCATATTCTTCATGATGCTCTCTTTATGTTACAATACTTATCTTTTATGTGAGCATCATTGAAATCATCGTGCCTAGCTAGGGGCGTTAAACAATAGCGCTTGTTGGGAGGCGACCCAACTTTATTTTTATTCCTTGATTCTTGTTCCTGTTTAGTAATAAATAATTCATCTAGCCTCTGTTTATATGTGGTTTTATGCTTTAATTAGTATTTGTGCCAAGTAGAACCTTTGGGAAGACTTGGGGAAAGTCCTGTTGATCTTGCTGTAAAAAAACAGAAACTTTAGCGCTCACGAGAATTGCTGCCATTTTTATTTAGAGAGTGCTATTTAGTTAATTATTTTTGAATATTATTAATATATTAATCCCTCACGTCCAGCAATTTATTTGAGAATTTTATGAGTTTCAAAAGTATACGTTTGATTCAGATTACTATAGACTATTCTGTTTTTGACAGATTCTGTTTTCATTGTGTTGTTTACTTATTTTGATGAATCTATGGCTAGTAAAAGAGTTTATAAACCATAGATAAGTTGGAATACAGTAGGTTTAACACCAATATAAATAAAGAATGAGTTCATTAAAGTACCTTGAAGTGGTGATTTATTTTCTTATACTAACGGAGGTTACGAGTTTTCTGTTAAGTTTTGTGTTGTGAAGTTTTCAAGTTTTGGGTAAGGATTCAATGGACTATGGAATAAGGAGTGGAAAGAGCCTAAGCTTGGTTATTCCCAAGGCACCCCAAGTTAATATTCAAGGATATCCAAGAGCTTAAGCTTGGGGATGCCCCGGAAGGCATCCCCTCTTCCGTCTTCGTTCATCGGTAACTTTACTTGGAGCTATATTTTTATTCACCACATGATATGTGTTTTGCTTGGAGCGTCAATTTATTTTGTTAAGATTTGCTTTATGTTATTAAGAACAATGTTTTTCATCTTTTAGTTCAATAAAAATGTCATTGATAGCCTTTACTATGATTATTTTAGAAGTCCACATGTTGCTGTTTGAAAACAGAAAGTTTACCGCTGTTGCAATAATTCCCTAGAAAAGTCAGAATGTGATAAAATGTTGAAACCTTTTGAATATTAAGCTCTGATAAATTTAATACAGTGGGAACTTTCTTTCATAATTTTTGGAGTTAGGGAAGTATGGATCTTGCTGCACTCTTTACAGACTGTCCTGTTTAGGCAGATTGCTGTTATGTTTGCATTGTTTGCATATGTTTGCTTCTTTAATGATTCTATTTGACGATAGGACTATTAAATATGCAGAGGCATTTAGTATTCAATGTTTAATAATAATTTTAGTGATTTTATACAGTAGAGTATGATAAGGTTTTTGCAATGATTTATACTAACTTATCTCACGAGTCCTTGTTGAGTTTTGTGTGGATGAAGCTTTTGAGATTTTGGAAAGACCGTGATATGAGAGGAATTAAGGAGACACAAAAGCTCAAGCTTGGGGGTTCCCAAGGCATCCCAAGATAATATTTCAAGATGTCTCAAGCATCTAAGCTTGGGGATGCCCCGGTTGGCATCCCACCTTTCTTCTTCAACAACTATCGGTTAGTTTTGGTTGATCCTAAGTTTTTGCTTCTTCACGTGATGTTTGCCATTCTTAGAATGTCATTTTATTTTTGTTTGCTTGCTGTTTGAATAAAGTATCAGGATCTGAAATTCTTACATGTTAGAGAGTCTTCACATAGTTGCATAATTATTCAACTACTCATTGATCTTCACTTATATCTTTCGAAGTAGTTTGTTGTTTGCTCTAGTACTTCACTTATATCTTTTAGAGCACGGTGGTAGTTTTATTTTGAAGAAATAGAAGAACTCTCATGCTTCACTTAGATTATTTTAAGAGTCTTAATAGCATAGTAATTTGCTTAAAATCCTAATATGCTAGGTATTCAAGATTAGTAAAAAAATTCCTATGAGTGTTTTGAATACTAAGAGAAGTTTGATGCTTGATGATTGTTTTTGAGACATGGAGGTAATAATATCAAAGTCGTGCTAGTTGAGTAGTTTTGAATTTGAGAAATGCTTGTGTTGAAGCTTGCAAGTCCCGTAGCATGCACGTATGGTAAACGTTATGTAACAAATTTGAAACATGAGGTGTTATTTGATTGTCCTCCTTATGAGTGGCGGTCGGGGACGAGCGATGGTCTTTTCCTACCAATCTACCCCCCTAGGAGCATGCGCGTAGTGCCATGGTTTTTGATGACTTGTAGATTTTTGCAATAAGTATGTGAGTTCTTTATGACTAATATTGAGTCCATGGATTATACGCACTCTCACCCTTCCATCATTGCTAGCCTCTTCGGTACCGTGCATTGCCCTTTCTCACATGGAGAGTTGGTGCAAACTTCGCCGGTGCATCCAAACCCCATGATATGATACGCTCTTTCACACATAAACCTCCTTATATCTTCCTCAAAACAGCCACCATACCTACCTATTATGGCATTTCCATAGCCATTCCGAGATATATTGCCATGCAACTATCCACCATTCCGTTTATCATGACACATCATCATTGTCATATTGCTTAGCATGATCATGTAGTTGACATAGTATTTGTGGCAAAGACACCATTCATAATTCTTTCATACATGTCACTCTTGGTTCATTGCATATCCCGGTACACCGCCGGAGGCATTCATATAGAGTCATCTTTGTTCTAGTATTGAGTTGTGATCATTGAGTTGTAAATAAATAAAAGTGTGATGATCATCATTTTCTAGAGCATTGTCCCAAGTGAGGAATATAAAAAAAGGAAAAGAAAAGAGAAAGGCCATAAAAAAAGATAAGGTCCAAAAAAAGAAGAAAAAAAGAAAAAGGCCATAAAAAAGAGAAGGCCCAAAAAATGAGAGAAAAAGAGAGACGGGACAATGCTACTATCCTTTGCCACACTTGTGCTTCAAAGTAGCACCATAATCTTCATGATAGAGAGTCTCTTGTTTTGTCACTTTCATATACTAGTGGGAATTTTTCATTATAGAACTTGGCTTGTATATTCCAACAATGGGCCTCCTCAAGTGCCCTAGGTGTTCGTGAGTAAGCAAGTTGGATGCACACACACTTAGTTTCTTTTATTGAACTTTCGTACATTTATAGCTCTAGTGCATCCGTTGCATGGCAATCCCTACTCCTTGCATTAACATCAATCGATGGGCATCTCCATAGCTCATTGATTAGCCTCGTTGATGTGAGACTTTCTCCTTTTTGTCTTCTCCACATAACCCCCATCATCATACTCTATTCCACCCATAGTGCTATGTCCATGGCTCGCGCTCATGTATTGCGTGAAGGTTTATGAGTTTGAGATTACTAAAGTATGAAACAATTGCTTGGCTTGTCATCGGGGTTGTGCATGATGAGAGCATTCTTGTGTGACGAAAATGGAGCATGACTAAACTATATGATTTTGTAGGGATGAACTTTCTTTGGCCATGTTATTTTGAGAAGACATGATTGCTTAGTTAGTATACTTGAAGTATTATTATTTTTATGTCAATATGAACTTTTATCTTGAATCTTTCAGATCTGAATATTCATGCCACAATTAAGAAGAATTACATTGAAATCATGCCAAGTAGCACTCTGCACCAAAAACTCTGTTTTTATCATTTCCCTACTCGAGGACGAGCAGGAATTAAGCTTGGGGATGCTGATACATCTCCAACGTATCTATAATTTTTTATTGCTCCATGCTATATTATATACTGTTTTGGATGTTTATGGGCTTTATTATACACTTTTATATCATTTTTGGGACTAACCTATTAACCCAGAGCCTAGTGCCAGTTTCTGTTTTTACCTTGTTTTAGAATTTCACAGAAAAGGAAAACCAAACGGGGTTCAATTGACCTGAAACTTCACGGAACTTATTTTTGGATCAGAAGAAGCCCAGAAGACTTGGAGTGCACGTCAGGGGGTCTACGAGGAGGCCACGAGGCAGGGGGCGCGCCCACCCCCTCGGCGCGCCCTCCACCCTTGTGGGCCCCTCATGGCCCCCCTGACGTATTTCTTCCGCCTATATATCTCCATATACCCTAAAAACATTTGGGAGCACAATAGATCGGGAGTTCCACCGCCAGAAGCCTACGTAGCCACCGAAAGCCAATCTAGACCCATTCCGGCACCCTGCTGGAGGGGGAATCCCTCTCCGGTGGCCATCTTCATCATCCTGGTGCTCTCCATGACGAGGAGGGAGTAGTTCTCCCTCGGGGCTAAGGGTATGTACCAGTAGCTATGTGTTTGATCTCTCTCTCTCTCGTGTTCTTGAGGTGATACGATCTTGATGTATCGCGAGCTTTGCTATTATAGTTGGATCTTATGTTTCTCCTCCCCCTCTACTCTCTTGTAATGGATCGAGTTTCCCCTTTGAAGTTTTCTTGTCGGATTGAGTCTTTAAAGATTTGAGAACACTTGATGTATGTCTTTCCGTGCATATCTGTGGTGACAATGGGATATCACGTGATTCACTTGATGTATGTTTTGGTGATCAACTTGCGGGTTCCGCCCAAGAACTTATGCATAGGGGTTGGCACACGTTTTCGTCGTGATTCTCCGGTAGAAACTTTGGGGCACTCTTTGAGGTTCTATGTGTTGGTTGAATAGATGAATCTGAGATTGTGTGATGCATATCGTATAATCATGCCCATGGATACTTGAGGTGACATTAGGGTTTTGATTGATTTGTGTCTTAAGGTGTTATTCTAGTACGAACTCTAGGGCTGTTTGTGACACCTATAGGAATAGCCCAACGGATTGATTGGAAAGAATAACTTTGAGGTGGTTTCGTACCCTACCATAATCTCTTCGTTCGTTCTCCACTATTAGTGACTTTGGAGTGACTCTTTGTTGCATGTTGAGGGATAGTTATGTGATCCAATTATGTTATTATTGTTGAGAGGACTTGCACTAGTGAAAGTATGAACCCTAGGCCTTGTTTCCTATCATTGCAATACCGTTTATGCTCACTTTTATCACTTTCAGATTACAAAAACTATTATCTACTACCCATATAGCACTTGTATCACCATCTGTTCGCCGAACTAGTGCACCCGTACAATTTACCATTGTATTGGGTGTGTTAGGGACACAAGAGACTCTTTGTTATTTGGTTGCAGGGTTGCTTGAGAGAGACCATCTTCATCCTACGCCTCCCACTGATTGATAAACCTTAGGGCATCCACTTGAGGGAAATTTGGTACTGTCCTACAAACCTCTGCACTTGGAGGCCCAACAACGTCTACAAGAAGAAGGTTTGTTGTAGACATCAATACCCATCCTACTTTGCAGAGATTTTTTTGAGCTCCCCGTTATAAAGAATCCTAAGGCTAAAAAGTTGCCCACTCTCGTTCTTATGAATGAGTTTAACTATATCATACAAGAAGCTAGGGAAATCTTTGATTTTTATGGTATGAATCATGAAAAACGTGTGATAGATGAAATTATTTACAATAGTGACTATGCTTTAAGACATTTTCTTGGGGATAATAAAATATTTGATGAGAATCTTAAAAAGGAAGTCCCCGTTTTAGATATAATCCAACAGGTTTTCAATAATATTAATGAACATTACTCTTGGATTGTTGCAGGGAATCAAAAAGGTTATGATGAACACCAACTTAGGAACACTAAGGTTTCTATGGATAATATGTTTTATGTTGTTTTTACAAAACCCCTTGACGAAAACACCTCTAAGGGAATTAAGAAGAAGGGTGACAAAACATAGATCCTAGCTTTATGCCTAGCTAAGGGCGTAAAACTATAGCGCTTGTTGGGAGGCAACCCAATGAATAAAATTTATTTTTGCTTTCTGTTCTTGAGTGTTTGCACAATTATGCTTCTGTTATGATTGTGTTTTTTGTGTTTTAATTAGTGTTTGTGCCAAGTCAAGCCTTTAGGATCTTCTTGGGTGATAGTTGTTTGATCTTGGTGAAAAACAAAAACTTTTGCTCTCATGAAAATAATTCTCATTTTTACCAGAGCGTGATAAAATGCCAATTATTTTTGCAGTAGATTAATCTACAAATTTCTAAAGTCGTCCTAATTTTTCAGAATTTTTGGAGTTCCAGAATTATTCGAAACATCCAGATTACTACAGACTGTTCTGTTTTGACAGATTCTGTTTTTCTTTGTGTTGTGTGCTTATTTTGATGGCTCTATGGTTTTCTTTCATGATTTTTTCCATAGAAAAGTTGGAATGCAGTAGATATAATGCAAAAACAAAATATGAATTGGTTTGATACAATACATATAGTAGTGATTTATTTTCTTATACTAACGGATCTCGCGAAAGTTTTGTTGAGTTTTGTGTGATTGAAGTTTTCAAGTTTTGGGTTATCTGACGATGGATGAAGGAATAAGGAGTAAGAAGATCCTAAGCTTGGGGATGCCCTGGAAACCCCCGCTATTATCCAAAACAGAGCAAGCAACTAAGCTTGGGGATGCCCCCGAGTGGCATCCCCTCTTTCTTCTTACGACCATCGGTATTTTACTCGAAGCTATATTTTTATTCGTCACATACCTATATGTTTTTCTTGGAGCGTCTTGTATGATATGAGTCTTTGCTTGTTTTATTTTGTTTTTGAAGTCTCGATTCCTTGCTGGACACACCTATTTGAGAGAGCCAAAATTATATCATGACTTGTTAGAATTGCTCTCTATGCTTCACTTAAATTTTTATGAGCTATGGACTTGCTCTAGTGCTTCACTTATATCTTTTTGAGCACGGTGTGCTTTAGTATTTTTTAAGAAATGCTCTCTTGCTTCACTTAGATTTATTTGAGAGTTGTTAAAATTTTCAAGAAATTCTCTCTTGCTTCACTTAAATTAATTTGAGAGAAAGAAAAAAAATATGCTCATGATCTTCACTCATATTTGTTTGAGCTTGTCAAAAGCAACATATGAAAATTAGTTCCAAAATGATAGATATCCAAGAAGGATATAATAAAAACTTTCATGAAGATCGGTGGACAAAATAAATTTGATTCTTAGTAATAGTTTTGAGATATGATGATGTGATATGTGAGTTACGTTGATGTGTAATTATGCTTTAGTAAGAATATTGGTGTTAAGGTTTGTGATTCCCTATGCAAGCACGAAGGTCAATAATTATGCAATGAAATTATATCCTACTTGTGGTGCATTATTCGGTGTTAATTATGCTTAATGCTCGCTTATGAGATTATTTGTTTCTTGGTTGGTTGCTTCGCAATCTTTTGCTAGCCTTCATTTTGCACTAAGTATGATCTCTACTTGTGCATCCAAAAACCTTTAAACCATTTTTGTCACATGAGTCCACTATATCTACCTGTATGCAGTATTATTTTGCCGTTCTAAGTAAATTTGTATGTGCCATCTCTAATTTTCAAAATGAATTTCTCTTTTGTGTGTTCGTTTCCCTCGCGGAGCGGTGAGGGGTGGCTAATATTTTCCATGCTAGATGTGTTGTTCTCACGATGAGTGTTTATTCACTTGTTATTGCACGAGAGTAAGGCAAAGGTATTAGGGATGCCCAGTCCCGAAATGAAAAATGAATTTACTTTATGTTGGCAAATAATAAATTCCTTGGAAAGTGATGGTATGGAGGGCAACCATGAATGCGGCTAGCCATGGAAAGTGAAAGTATGGTTGAAAAAGGAATAAACTTTATTTTCTTTTTGGGAACCGCCTATGATATATCTAGCATGGAAAGTGTTGAGAACTCTAAGTCATTTTCGTTGGTGGGATGGACACACCTCCCAAAATGTTTTTATATCTAAATTTTTCGCTTTGACATCTGGCACCTTACAAATCCCTACTTCCCTCTGCGAAGGGCCTTTCTTTTGCTTTATGCAATTTTTATTTTTGAATTTGAGTCTCCATCTTATCTTATAGAAGCACCAACTAGGAGGCAATATGATTGTCCTTGAGAATTGGGTGTCGTTAATATGCAAGTATGTTTCATGAATGGATCAATGATTGAGCATGATGGGTTCGGCATAACTTATATTAGCGTTGATATTTTGAAAGACATGGTTGCTTATTGATATGCTTCAGCATTTAAGTTATCATGTCAAAACTAGACTATTGCTTTGAACAATATAAAAGTCCAAATGTCCATGATATAAATAAAAAAATATGACATGACATGATAGGCAGCATTCCACATCAAAAATTATGTGTTTATCACTTACCTACTCGAGGACAAGTAGTAGTTAAGATTGGGATGCTGATACGTCTCCAACGTATCTATAATTTTTTATCGTTCCATGCTGTTATATTATCAATCTTGGATGTTTTATAATCATTTTATAGTCATTTTATATCATTTTTTGGTACTAACCTATTGACATAGTGCCAAGTGACGATTGCTGTTTTTTTGAATGTTTTCTACGTCGCAGAAAATCAATACCAAACAGAATCCAAATGCCACGAAACTTTACGGAGATTTTTTATGGACCAGAAGACACCTAATGGGCCCTGGATGTGCCTGGGGGTGCTCCGAGGAGAGCACAACCACTAGGGGGCGCCAGGAGGCCCAGGAGCGCCCTGGTGGGTTGTGCCCACCTCGGGTGCCCTTGGACCGCCTCTTTGCTCTATAAATACCCCAATATTTCCAAAACCCTAGGGAGTCGACGAAATATTGATCCACCCGCCGCAGAGTCCAGAACCACCAGATACAATCTATATACCATCTCAGATGGGGTTCACCACCTCCATTGGTGCCTATCCGATGATGCATGAGTATTTATTTATAGACCTTCGGGTCCGTAGTTAGTAGCTAGATGGCTTCCTCTCTATCTCGCTATATTCTCAATACAATGGTCTCTTGGAGATCCATATGATGTAACTGTTTTTGCGGTGTGTTTGTTGGAATCGATGAACTTTGAGTTTATGATCAGATCTATCTTTTTATATCCATGAAAGTATTTGAGTTTCTTCGATCTCTTTTATGCATGATCTCTTATAGCCTCCTATTTCTTCTCTGATATTTGGGTTTTGTTTGGCCAAATCGATCTATTTATCTTGCAATGGGAAGAGGTGCTTTGTAGTGGGTTCGATCTTACGGTGCTTGATCCCAGTGACAGAAGGGGAACCGACACGTATGTATCATTGCTACTAGGGATAAAACGATGGGGTCTATCTCTACATAGATAGATCTTGTCTACATCATGTCACCGTTCTTATTGCATTACTCTGTTTCTCCATGAACTTAATACACTATATGCATGCTGGATAGCGGTCGATGTGTGGAGTAATAGTAGTAGATGCAGGCAGGAGTCGGTCTACTAATCTTGGACGTGATGCCTGAATAATGATCATTGCCTGGATATCGTCATGATTATTTTAAATTCTATCAATTGGCCAACAGTAATTTATTCACCCACCATTTACTATTTTTCTCGAGAGAAGCCACTAGTGAAACCTATGGCCCCTGGGTCTCTTTCTCATATATTTGCCTTTGCGATCTGCTTTTATTTGCCATTTATTTTCAGATCTACTAAACCAAAAATACAAAAATACCTTGCTGCAATTTATTTTATTTGGCGTTCGATGTATCAATATTTACAAGTTTCTCATGTCCGTTTGCCAATTTCTGGCGCCGCTACCCGAAAAGGATTGACAACCCCTTTTACACGTCGGGTTGCGAGTAGTTGTTATTTCTGTGAAGGTGCTGTTTAAGTTGTGTTACTTGGTTCTCCTACTGGTTCGATAACCTTGGTTTCACATCTGAGGGAAATACCTACCGCCGCTATGTTGCATCATCCCTTCCTCTATGGGGAAATACCGAGTAGCTTCAAACGACATCAGGGTACCCCCCGGACCGTCTCTTTACTCTATATATACCCCAATATTCTAGAAACCCTACGGGAGTCGACGAAAATCAATTCCAGCCATCGCAGAGTCCAGAACCACCTGATCCAATCTAGACACCATCACGGAGGGGTTCACCACTTCCATTGGTGCCTCTCCGATGATGCGTGAGTAGTTCTTTGTAGACCTTCGGGTCCATAGTTAGTAGCTAGATGGCTTCCTCTCTCTCGTTTGATTCTCAATACAATGGTCTCTTGGAGATCCATATGATGTAATTCTTTTGCGGTGTGTTTGTTGGGATCCGATGAACTTTGAGTTTATGATCAGATCTATCTCTTTTTATCCATGAAAGTTATTTGAGTTTCTTTGATCTCTTATATGCATGATTGCTTATATCCTCATATTTCTTCTCCGATATTTGGGTTTTGTTTGGCCACCTTGATCTATTTATCTTGCAACGGGAAGAGGTGCTTTGTAGTGGGTTCAATCTTACGGTGCTTGATCCCAATGACAGAAGGGGAACCGACACGTATGTATCGTTGCTACTAAGTTTAAAACAATGGGGTCTATTTCTACATAAATATATCTTGTCTACATCATGTCATCATTCTTATTGCATTACTCCATTTCTCCATGAACTTAATACACTACATGCATGCTGGATAGCGGTCGATGTGTGGAGTAATAGTAGTAGATGTAGGCAGGAGTCGGTCTACTAATCTTGGACGTGATGCCTATATAATGATCATTGCCTGGATATCGTCATGATTATTTGAAGTTCTATCAATTGCCCAACAGTAATTTGTTCACCCACCGTTTGCTATTTTTCTTGAGAGAAGCCACTAGTGAAACCTACGGCCCCCGGGTCTCTTTCTCATATTATTTGCCTTTGGGATCTATTTTATTTGCCTTTTATTTTCAGATCTATTAAACCCCAAAATACAAAAATACCTTGCTGCAATTTATTCCTATTTATTTTATTTGGCGGCCTATCTATCAATCTACTACAATTTATTCACGTCCGTTTGCCAATTTCTGGCGCCGTTACCCGAAAGGGATTGACAACCCCTTTAATATGTCGGGTTGCGAGTATTTGTTATTTGTGTGCAGGTGCATTTATGTGTTGTTTCTTGGTTCTCCTAGTGGTTTGATAACCTTGGTTTCATCACTTCGGGAAATACCTACCGTCGCTGTGCTGCATCATCCCTTCCTCTTTGGTGAAATACCGACGTAGCTTCAAGCCGCATCACGTAGGCATTGGATCAGCGATGAATATTTGGATGAAAGTCAATATGTAACCGTCATAACCTAAAATGATACACAATAGCTCCAATTCATCAATCATATGTAGGCATGTATTCCGTATACAGTCATACGTGCTTGCATGAAGAACTTGCATGACATCTTATGTCCTACCCTCCCGTGGCAGTGGGGTCCTAATGGAAACTAGGGGTAATTAAGAAGCTGCTTTTAATAAAGAACCAGAATAAAGCATTAACACATAGTGAATACATGAACTCCTCAAATTACAGTCATCCCCATAGAGTATCCCAATTATTTTCACCTTGGGGGTCTACCATTCAGAACAATAACATGTGCATATAACTTGCAGGTAAGGTCATAAACTTCAATGTAATTTCAAATAGCAAAATATGTTCAGATATGAAATCATGGCACTCGGGTCCTAGTGACAAGCATTAAGCATAGCAACATCAATCTCATAACATAGTGGATAGTAGGATCAACCCTAACAAATTGACTCGATTACATAAGGGACTTCATCCATATCCATCAGCGTCCAGCAAGCCTATGAAGAGATTACTCACTCTCGGTGGTGGGGATCATGAAATTGTTGCTGAAGAAGGGTTGGTGATAACATCGGAAACAAATTTCCCTCTTCGGAGCCTCGAACGGACTCCAGATCAGGCCTCCCAACAAAGAACAAGAGGTGGCAACGGCTCCGTATCCCAAAACACAATGAAACTTTCTCTCTGATTTTTTCCTCGGGAAGATAGTACATATGGAGTTAGAATTAGGTCAGACGGTTGCTCACGGGGCCCACAAGTACTGATGGTGTGCCCCGGCACTTGTGGCTGCCTGGTGGCCCCCTTTCGGTAGATTTTTGCGCCAGTATATTTTATATATTCCAGAAAAAGTCTCCGTAAAGTTTCATCCAATTCAGAGCACTTTCTATTTCTCCGCAAAAATAACACCAAAGTAGTTTTTCTGAAAACATCGTCAGTCCGAGTTAGTTTCATTCAAATCATGCAAATTAGAGGGAAAAACAAGTGTAAAAGTGTTTGGAAAAGTAGATACAATGGAGACGTATCAACTCCCTCAAGCTTAGCCCATTGCTTGTCCTCAAGAATTCAGCTGATAAACTGAAAGTGACAAAAGAAAAAAAATTTACAAACGCATTTGTTCTTGTTTTTCTATATATGCTTACCTAGGGATTAAGTTTTCAGCCAAATCGTAAACTAACAACATGCATGATAACACTTGGAATTCATATTTACTCATGGCAATAACATAATCAACCAGCGAGCAATAATACTATATCTCGAACACCAACAATTTTTCAAAATAAGCATGATACAATATGATAGAGTGGTATCTCGCTAGCCCTTTTTTAGACCACAAAACATAAATATGGAGCACATCTCAAGTTCAAGCGGAAACTAAATATTGTAATTCAGAGTAGAGAATAACCTGTCATGCTCACATCTAATATTAATTAGACCAAATGCATGTTACACTAATAATGATAATAGCGCTCTCAGGGTTGGTGCTTAAATGAGAAGGTGATGACTCAACAGTAAAAGTAAATAGATAGGCCCTTTGCAGAGGGAAGCAGAGATTTGCATAGGTGCCAGGTCTCATTGTTTTAAAACAAAGATAATTGTATTTTGAGTGGCGTGCTTTTCCTGTCAATGCTACGACAAAGTTTTCCAATATCTTCCATGCTAAACACGTTCATTGTGCTTCCAAAAATATACTTCCCCACCACCATAGAAACATAATCCATGGCTAGCCGAATCCACGGGTCCCCTCCAATCAATCAACTGTCTGGGTTTTCTCCTAGAGTAATGTAGGACTGAGCATCCCTGTTATCAGCCTCCCTCAAAGTTGACGAGCGAATAAACACTCATCGCGAGTTAAGCACACTTCTATCGCATGGAAGAAATTGACTGCCCTGTCACTCCATGAGCGGTACGAGCACACAAAACAGATGTTTATTTGAAGATTTAAAGATGACACTTGCAAATTTACTTGGAACGACAGGGTAATACTACTGGAAGTATGCCCTAGAGGCAATAATATTGTATTATTATACTTCTGTGTTTGTGATTAAGATTTTATATTCTATGCTATAACTTCTATGATCCTGGAATATGTGATTCAGTGAAAAACTCATATGCACGTGTAGAACGATAAACAGTAAAATATGATTCCCGGTCTTGCCTCTAAGACTAGCTGAAGTGTTGTCTGTAATCATGTTTTCCAGATCTTGTGGTATCGTTAAAACTAATGATAGTCTCAAAACAACATTGAGATTATGAAGTTAGAAGAATGATCATATTGGATCGACCCGAACATGTTTGTTATACTTTGAAATAAATTGCCATAACTCAGTTGTTATAACACGGAGTGTTAACATGTGTTTTAGTTCCTTAGACCATGAGAGTATTGTAGTCACTTCTCACTGTATGATGATTTTTGGGGTTTCTCAAATATCATCTGCAACATGGTGATCATAATGACAACTTACAAGTTCATCAGAAAATTTGACAAGGGGCACAATAGCTCGAGAGTGGAATTTGCTCCTTCGACAATGGAGATTTATTCTTAGGAACCTCTCCGTGATGGAATCCATCATCATCTGGCCAGACACAGGCGACAACATCACGGGGATGTCGGAACATGTCAACGAGAAAGAAGAACAAAACCGGTAACAGGGAGACCCGTATAGTGAACATGTGTATGATTCAAGAGGATACCGATATATATCACCTCGGTTTTTGTAAAGTATCACGAAGCAATGGGAACACCACATGATAACCAATGGTTCACTCGTATGTCATTCGTGTAAACATAGGGATCGATATGGACGTCCATGGTTCCCCTGTCGGTCATTAAACGAAGGGGTTTTGTTCATGTCTATGATTTACCGAACCTACGAGATCACAAGCTTAAGGTAATCATGATCTCCTGAGAGTTAGTAGGATGACAGTATCAAGGATTTCTTTGTGGAATTGTTTTATTAATATTCAAAATAGTTTCGAGAGGAACCGAAAGTGGTTCGAGGTCGCCGAAAGGGTTTCAGAGTTTATCGGGCAATACCGGGTATTCCTGATAAATAATATATAGGTGAAAAATGTTTCTAGTGATGTTAAATTAATAATAAAAGGCTCTAGTAATTTTTAGTAGGCTTTTATACTTAATTTAATATCAATGGCCCTAAAAAGGTTTAGTGTTGGAAGTCAACTTGGGCCACAAAAGCCCAAGTGGAGGTGGTGCCCCCCTTTCCTATGGGGGGAGGCCGAATTGGACAGGGGGAATTCCTCCTCCCCCTCTTGGCCGGCGCCCCGAGGAGGTACTTTTCCTCCTTGGTGGCAGCCCCTCTCCCCCCTCTAACCTATATATACTTGAGGTATTAGCCCTTTTGAAGACACAAGTTTGGAGCCTCCTCTAGTTCATCTAGTTCTAGTTCTAGTTGGTCCTACTTGATAAATTAGAACTTTGACCTAGTTCCTCTAATACTCATAATTAGAAGCCTTGTGTGGTTCTAATCTCCTCCCTCTAATTCTCTGGCGATGATTAGCTCTGGACGGTGAAGCGCTACCGGATTGTGAAGACAGTACGCTTGCAACCAAGTAGAGAGGTAGTGCTTTCGGTCTTCTGTTCGAGGGATCAACCATGGGCAGTTCGCATGATCGTTAACCTACGGTATGAGGGACTCCAAGTTTGACCTACACCGACTCATCTACTTCCAGTGCACTTCGGAGTCGGTAACGATCGTTGATCCAAACCATATATGCATCTTCATATTGTTCCTGGGTGATCGTAGGGTGATTTTGTTGGAAATATGCCCTAGAGGTAATAATAATATGGTTATTATCATATTTCCCGTTCATGATAAATTTTTATTATTCATGCTAGAATTGTATTGACCAGAAACTTAAATACATGTGTGAATACATAGACAACACTGTGTCCCTAGTAAGCCTCTACTAGACTAGCTCGTTGATCAAAGATGGTTATGGTTTCCTAACCATAGACATGAGTTGTCATTTTATAATGGGATCACATCATTAGGAGAATGATGTGATGGATATACCCAACCATAAGCTTAGCATCAGATCGTTTAGTTATTTGCTATAGCTTTCTTCATGTCAAGTATCTATTCTTTCGACCATGAGATCATGCCACTCCTGGTTACCCGATGAATGCCCTATGTGCTATCAAACATCACTTCATAACTGGGTGATCATAAATGTTCTCTACAGGTATCTTTGAAGGTGTCTGTTGGGTTGTGTGGATCGAGACTGGGATTTGTTACTCCGTGTGACGGAGAGATATCTCTGGGCCCTCTCGGTGATACAACATCATAAGAAGCTTCATGTTCCTAATGAGTTTAGTCACGGGATCTTGTATTATAGAACGAGTAAAGAGACTTGCCGGTAACGAGATTGAACTAGGTATGGAGATGCCGACGATCGAATCTCGGGCAAGATCACTGGACAAAGGGAATTGCATACGGGATTGACTGAATCCTTGACATCGTGGTTTAACTGATAAAAATATTTGTTGAATATGTAGGAATCAATATGGGCATCTAGGTCCCGCTGTTGGTTATTGACTGGAGAGAAGTCTCGGTCATGTCTGCATGATTCTCGAACCCGTAGGGTCGCATGCTTAATGTTCGGCAGCGCTAGGGTAGTGTTGAGATATTAATAGTGGAAATTACCAAAGTTGTTCGGAGTCTCGGATGGGATCCGGAACATCACGAGGAGCTCTGGAATGGTCCGGAGGTTAAGATTCATATATGGAAAGTTGTTATTGGGGTTCCGAAAAAAGTTTGAGTTTTTTCGGTATTTTATCGGGAAGGTTCTAGAAGGTTCTGGAGTGGGGCCCACCTGTTTAGGGGTCCCACATGAACGTGGGTAGTGGGAAACTCCCCACAACCCTGGTCTAGGTGCATCAAGATCCTCCCTTAAAAGGAATAGTATCATATCCCGAAGGGATAAGATCAGGACCCCTAAAAAAGGGGGATAACGATCTGTGGGGATGGAAAGGAGGCATTTCCTTCCTCCCCCTTTGAGCAATGACCCTAGGTACTCGGAGGGCAAGTCACCAGCCCCCTCCACACATATATAAAGGTGGGGAGGCATTGGGGGTAACCCCCCCCCCTTTGACCCTTGCCCGTTACCTCTCCCAACTCCTCCCACGTTTCACCGGTACGCGCTTCGCGAAGCCCTGCCGGAGTTCTTCTGCCACCACCACCACGTCCTCGTGTTGTTTTAGATCTCATCTACCTCCTCTCCCTCACTTTCTGGATAAAGAAGGAGAGGACGCCACCGAGCCATATGTGTGCTAAACTCGGAGGTGCTGCATGTGCGGTACTTGGATCAGATTGGATCGCGATGCGAGTACGACTATGCCAACCATGATCTCTAGATCATTAACACTTTTGGTCTATGAGGGTATGTAGAAACCACTCCCCTCTCATTGATATACATCTCTGAGATTAGATCTTGGGTGTTCATAGGAATTCTTTTGATTTTCATGCAACGTTCCCCATCAGTAGTATCAGAGCTAGGTCTATGCGTAGATGTATATGCACGAGTAGAACACAAAGTTGTTGTGGGCGTTGATGCTCAAATTTCTTGCTTCCTTTGACTTATTTGGATTCAGCAGTATTGTGGGATGAAGCCACTCGAACCAACCTTACATTTCCACGCACATGAGTCCGGTTCCACGGTTTGACATGCAACTTGTATTGCATAAAAGTGGCTTTGTGGGTGTCTGTCTCTCCCACTTTAGTTGAATCTTATTTGTCCAGGGCGGTCCTTGTAGAAGGTTAAAAGGCAACTTGCATATCACCTTGTGGTTTTGTGTAGATAAGAACGGTTCTTATAGTTTGCCCTAGAATCCACGTAAAAATTGCAACAACAAAGTAGAGGACGTCTAACTTGTTTTTGCAGGGCATGTTGTGATGTGGTATGGCCAAAACGTGATGTGATATATGTTGATGTATGAGATGATCATGTTTTGTAATAGGTTCACAACTTGCATGTCGATGAGAACGTCAAACGACATGAGCCATAGGGTTGTATTTGATTTATTGTATGACCAGCATGTCAACAAATAACGCCATGTAATTGCTTTACTTTATCACTATGCGTTAGCAATAGTTGTAGAAGCGATAGTTGGCAAGACAACCACGTGACGACACGATGATGGAGATCATGATGATGGAGATCATGGTGTCATGCCGGTGATGATGGAGATCATGCCGGTGCTTTCAAGATGGAGATCAAAAGCACAAGATGATGATGTCCGTATCATGTCACATATTTTGATTGAATGTGATGTTTATCTTTTATGCATCTTATTTTTCTTAGGATGACGGTAGCATTATAAGATGACCCGTTCACTTAATTTCAAGATAAGTGTGTTCTCCCTAGGTATGCACCGTTGCGAAAGCTCGTCGTGTCGAAGCACCACGTGATGATTGGGTGTGATAGACTCTACGTTCACACAGAACGGGTGTAAGCCAGTTTTACACATGCAAAATACTTGGGTTAAACTTGACAAGCCTAGCATGTAAATACATGGCCTCAGAACACAGGAGACCAAGAGGTCAAACTTGAGTCACATAGTAGATATGATCAACATGGAGATGTTCACCATTGATGACTACCCCATCTGATGTGATGATTGAACATGGGTTAGTTGATTTGGATCATGTATCACTTCGACAACTTAAGGGATGTTGATTTAAGTGGGAGTTCATTAGTAATTTGATTAACTAAACTAATTATCATGAACATAGTCTAAATTGTCTTTGCAAATTATGTCATAGATCAATAGCTCATGTTGAAGCTCCTTGTTTTAATACATTTCTAGAGAAAGACTAAGTTGAAAGATTTTGTAAGCAATTATGCGGACTAGGTCTGTAGTCTGAGGATTGTCCTCACTGCTGCACAGAAGGCTTATGTCCTTGATGAACCGCTCGGTGTGCCAACCCCTCCAGCGTCGTCTGTGGATGTTGTGGACATCTGGGAGCCACGTTCTGATGACTACTCGATAGTTCAGTGTGCCATGCTTTATGTCTTAGAAATGAGGGCCCCAAAGACATTTGAATGCCACAGAGCATATGAGATGTTCCAAGAGCTGAAATTGGTGGTATTTCAGGCTCATGCCCGTGTTGAGAGGTATAAGACCTCTGACAATTTCTTTTGGCTGCAAGATGGAGGAGAATAACTCAGTTAGTGAGCATGTGCTCAGAGTGTCTGGGTGCTACAATCGCTTTAATCAAGTGGGAGTTAATCTTCTAGATAAGACAGCGGTTGACAAAGTTTTCCAATCACTGCCACCAAGCCATATATAAGGGCTTCATGATGAACTATAATATGCAAGGGATGGAGAAGACTATCCCTGAGCTATTCGTGATACTTAAGGCCGCGACGGAGGTAGAAATCAAGAAAAAGAATCAAGTGTTGATTGTTAATAAGACCACTAGTTTCAAGAAAGGCAAGGGAAGAAAAGGGTACTTCAGGAATAATGGCAAGGCAGTTGCCGCTCCCGTGAAGAAACCAAAGGCTGGACCTGAACCTGAGATTGAGTGTTTCTACTGCAAGGGGAAAGGCCACTGGAAGCGGAACTGCCCCAAGTACTTCGCAGATAAGAAGGATGGCAAAGTGAAAGGTATATTTGATATACATGTTATTGATGTGTACCTCACTAGTGCTCGTAGTAGTGTGTGGATATTTGATACCGATTCAGTTGCTAATATTAGTAACTCAAAGCAGGAGTTGCGGAGTTACGGAGACTAGCTGAGGGCGAGGTGACGATGGGTGTTGGAAGTGTCTCCAAGGTTGATACGATCACCATCGACATGCTCATAATACCTTCTAGATTATTATTAAACCTAAATAATGGTTATTTGGTGCTTGCGTAATGCATAAAACTTTATATTTGGATATTGTTTATCGCAAGACGATTATTCATTTAAGTCATAGAATAATGGTTCTGAGTGTCGCACAATTATCATGGCACCCGATTTGTCTAGTTTTTCGTTAATGTATTCACTCTCAGAAAGAAAATTTCACTTTGTCGAAATTTTCAAACTCTTCGAGTGTTATGCACCCACTCCTTCTAAGATGTGGAAGCGTTAGCACAGGTGTCGAGTCCATCTTACTACAGGTTTGCGAAGTCCAGGATATTTAGCTCACACTGTAATGCATAGAATCTTTTTTCATCGAGAGGCTTGGTGAAAATATCAGCGAGATTGTCTTCGGTCTTGACATGATTGATGACAATATCCTCTCGAGCAACATGATCATGAATGAAATGATGTCTAATGGTAATATGCTTTGTGCGAGAATGCTGCACAGGATTGTGTGCAATTTTGATGGCACTCTCATTGTCACAATATATAGGGATATGCTTGATCTTGATGCCATAATCTTTAAGAGTCTACTTCATCCACAATAACTAAGTGCAGCAAGCGCCAACATCAATCGGCCTCATCCGTGGAAAGAGACACACAATTCTGCTTCCTTGATGACCAGTAGACCAATGATCTACTGAGGAAATGACATGTCCCCGAAGTAGATTTCCTGTCAATCAAGTCACTAGCCCAATCTGAGTCTGAATATCCAACAAGATCAAACTGTGCTCCCTTAGGATACCATAAACCTAAGGTGGGGGTGTGAGCCAAATATCTCAGAATGCGCTTGACCGCTTGGTGATGTGATTCTTTCGGTGTAGCTTGATAGCGGGCACACATGCAAACACTCAACATAATGTCAGTTCTGGATGTACATAGGTAAAGAAGAGAACCAATCATCGAATGATAAGCTTTCTGATCGTAATCCTTACCATACACATCTGCATCCGGCTTACCATTCGTGGGCATAGGAGTTTTATAGCCCTTCATTTTGGAATCTTGCATTTTGAACTTCTTCAGGCATTCTTTTCAGATGTTTCTCCTGAGAAATGAAAATGTCATTTTGCCTATTGATGAATTTGCAATTCGAGAAAGAACTTGAGTTCACCCATCATAGACATTTGATATTTATTGGACATCATTTTCCCCAACTCTAAACTGCAAGCATTGTTAGTACAGTCGAAGATAATATCATCTGCATAGATTTGACATATGAATAGATCATTGTCAATAGCATGTGTGAAAAGTGTGGGATCAGTGGATCCTGGCTTAAACCCTTTGTCGAGCAAAAATTTCTTCAAGGTGTCATACCAAGCTCGAGGGGCTTGCTTTAGCCCATATAAAGCTTTTTCAACCTGAAAACTTTGTTAGGAAATTCAGGATGTTCAAAGCCAGGTGGATGTCTAACATAAAATTCCTCATCAATTTCACCATTGAGGAAAGCACTTTTCACATCCATTTGATAAAGCAAGATATCATTGTAATTAGCATAAGTGAGAAGAATACGAATTTCCTCAAGGTGTGCAACAGGAGCATATGTTTCACCGAAATCAATACCTTCTACATGTGTGTACCCTTGAGCAATGAGTCGTGCTTTGTTTTTCACCATGATGCCATTTTCATCTTGCTTATTGCGGAAAATCCATTTTGTGCCGATGATATTGTGCTTCTTGGGATTCGGTTTGTCAACCAGTTCCCATACATCATTCAGTTTGAATTGCACCAACTCCTCTTGCATTGCATTCATCCAATCTGGATCATTCAATGCTTCTTCATACTTGGTAGGTTCTGTCAATGATACAAAGGAGAAACTGCCACGGTAGTTAGCCAAACGAGTGCGTGAACGAGTTATGGGTCGATAACCTGGATTCTCAATTTCATCGAGAATCAATGAAGGGTCAACTTGATATGCCACTCGTGGATGAGGATTTTCATCTTGATGATCATTATCATTTTCATCAGCATCATCATTTGTATCATCATTTCCTTTGGGATTGCCATTTTGATCGGCATTTTGATTTTGATTGCCATTTCCATTTGGAGGAGCATTTGCTTCGGCGGTGGCTTGACGAGTTCTGCTTCGAGTCATAGGAGCATCATCATCAGAGGACTCAGGTGCATTTCCTTCAATAGGCTTGATGCTCCTAATAGCCATTTGCCAAATAGCATCTGGAATCAGTGGTTCATCTATCACATTTGGAAGGTGCTCCTTTTGGGAGCCATTAGATTCATCAAACCGCACATTTACCATTCCATAACTTTCATGTGGTGAGAGTTATATACACGGTACGTATGCGAGTTTGAGCCATAACCAAGAAGAAAACCTTCATGTTCCTTAGGTGCAAACATGGAAGAATGATTCATATCAAGAATATAGCAAGGTGCACAAAAACACGTAGATAGGAAACCTTCGGTTTCTTGCCAGTGATAAGCTCATATGAAGTTTTCTTAAGGAACTTGTGAAGACAAACACGATTGATAACATGACAAGCAGTGTTAATAGCATCAGCCCAAAAGCGATGGGAGTTTTGTACTCACTGAGCATTGTTCTCGCCATTTCAATGAGAGTTCCGTTCTTTCGTTCAACAACTACATTTTGTTGGGGAGTGTATGCAGCAGAGAACTCATGAGTAATACCATTGAGAAATTCAGCAACATGAGTATTTTTAACTCAGTTCCATTGTCACTTCTGACATGCTTAATTCGCACATCATATTCATTTTGGGCCTTCTTAGCGAAACTTTTGGAGATATCTTGGTTGCAGGTTTTGTCTTCGAGAAAGAATACCCAAGTGTATCGAGAGAAATCATCAATAATAATTAGACCATAATGACTGCCACTGAAGCTAGCATAATTTTGAGGACCGAATAAATCCATATGACGAATTTCCAGTGGTCTTGTTATGGTCATAACTGTCTTGCATGAGTGATGCTTCTTGGCCAATTTGCTAGCCTCACGTGCAACACAAAGTCGATCCTTATCGAATTTTACATCAGGAATGCCACGGAGATGATTTTTCTTCAACATGGTCTACAAATTTCTCATACCTACATGACCAAGTCTTCGGTGCCACAACCATCCTTCGGTTGCTTTTGCAAGCAAACAAGTTTGGACTGAGGGACCCTTAGAGAAATCCACAATATATAGATCACCCTTTCTAATTCCCTCAAAGACGAAGTAATTGTCAGAGGCCATGAAGACAATGAATTTGGATATGGAAAATAGAACTAGCATGCCTAAATCACATAGCTTGCCAACTGACATAAGATTGAATCCAAGAGATTGAACAAGTAAAACATCATCAATGGACTTGTCCTTGGATATGGCAATTTTACCTAGCCCAATTACCTTTCCTTTGTTGTTGTTGCCAAAAGTGATATACTTCAGAGGAGAAGCAGTTAAGTTGGGGTCGACAAACAACGACTTGTCTCTGGTCATACGACTAGTTCATTCACTACCCATTATCCATTCTGTACACCCGAAGACATAGCCCTTTTCTTTTGTGGCCTTGGCCATGAAGTAGTAGGCAGGAGATTCATTGTCGCTTGACAGGTTCCCAAAGAAATATTTCGTAGGAGAAGAGGCACATGCTATGCCAGCCATGCCAGAGTCGGAATCCTCATTGGGTTCATTAGCTTCTTCAGAGGCAGACGATTCTTCTTCGGAATCCATCTCCTTGCCGATGTATGCCTTGGCCTTGTGAGGGTATTCTTGCGGTTGGAGGAGGACTTGGAAGGGTTCCTTGATGAAGATCTTGACGAAGATTTTGAAGTGTAGTTGTCCTTATTCTTGAAGAATTTCTTTGTTTTCTTTTCTTCATCAGAGTCATAGTTCTTGCTCTTGCTTTTTCCTCGATAGTTGCCAAAATAATATCTTCCACTATCACAGATTTCAGCTTCCCAAAAAGGGCAGTCCAAAATGAAGTGTCCGGGCTTTTTGCACTCGAAGCAGGTGTATTCTACCTGTGGCACCCCGGCTCAAAAAAACCAGAACGCCCCGTATTCTAGCGAGAGATCGAGGAGAAGTCTTCTGAAATATGACACTGCTTAGCATAGAACAAATCAGCTCTTTATTACAGTCTATATGGGTACAAGGGGATTACATCGGCACGGCGACACTACGCCTACCACAGTTGCTCCATGCAAGCACCAGAACAACATGAAGCAGCGGAATAACTCTAGCAGCGGAACAGCGACGAGGGTGATGAACTCCACTCTGTAGGGACTCTGGCTGGAACGCTTATCCTAGCTCGCAAATAAGGAACCCACAACAAAAAAGCAATCAAATCCGGCATGACCTGCAAATTGGCATGACACGCTAGGTCAGTACATTGAATGTACTTGCAAGCTGACAGCAACCAAGAGCAATCAAGACAGACAACAACATGGCAATTACAGGTTAACAAGGATTAACATGATACTATCAGATCAATCATAGCATGAACAAGATGAACATGATACAGCTAGAACAATACGAACATGGCATCAACACATGAACATGATAATACTAGCATGCAACATGATGACACTATCATGCACCAACTTACTCTGCTCGGGTTACCTCGTAACCATCACGTTCATAAGCTTACCATCACGGACACCATATGATCATCAGGATCCAATCAAGCTTGGTATTACAATACCATAGTAATCATTACATGACCACAAGGAGCTTGACCTTAACCCTTGACTCTCGCATAACACCACAAATATCCAACTACTCGGTATCCTCGATACCACGGTTATCCTCTTGCGATCACATAAAGATCAACCAACTTCTAACTTCATCGAACCAGGGTTGTTATTAAGCACATTGTTATTATTACTGTTGACCCACAGTGTGACCAACTACGAACTGGGCCCTTTTAGCCTATGGCACCCCGGCTCAGAGAAACAGGAATGCCATGTATTCCAGCCCAGAGATGGAATACGTCACTACTTAGCATAGAACAAATTAGCTCTTTATTACAGTCTATATGGGTACAAGGGGATTACATTAGCACGACGACACTACGCCTGCCACGGTTGCTCCATGCAAGTAGCAGAACAATATGAAGCAGCGGAATAACTCTAGCAGCGGAACAACGATGACGGTGATGAACTCCACTCCACAGGGACTCTGGCTGGAACGCGTATCCTAGCTCGCAAACAAGGAACCCACGACAAACAAGCAATCAAATCTGGCATGACTTGCAAACTGGCATGACATGCCAGGTCAGTACATTGAATGTACTTGCAAGCTCACAGCAATCAAGAGCAATCAAGACAGACAACAGCATGTCAATTACAGGTTAACAAGGATTAGCACAATACTATCAGATCAATCATAGCATGAACAAGATGAACTTGATACATCTAGAACAATACAAACATGGCATGAACATATGAACATGATAATACTAGCATGCAACATGATGACACTATCATGCACCAACTTACTCTGCTCGGGTTACCTCGTAACCATCACGTTCATAAGCTTACCATCACGGACATCATACGATCATCTCAGGATCCAATCAAGCTTGGTATCACAATACCGTAGTAATCATTACATGACCACAAGAAGCTTGACCTTAACCCTTGACTCTCGCATAACACCACAAATATCCAACAACTCGGTATGCTCGATACCACGGTGATCCTCTCGCGATCACATAAAGATTAACCAACTTCTCTCATCATCGAACCAGGGTTGTTATTAAGCACATTGTTATTATTACTGTTGACCCACAGTGTGACCAACTACGAACTGGGCCCTTTTAGCCTATGGCACCCCGGCTTAGAGAAACCGGAATGCCCTATATTCTAGCCCAGAGATCGAGGAGAAGTCTTCTGGAATACGGCACTTCTTAGCATAGAACAAATCAACTCTTTATTACAGGTACAAGGGGATTACATCGGCACAACGACACTACGCCTGCTGTCGGTTCTATATCCGACATATCTCGTAGTAGGGGTCCTAAGCTAGGCGTCTTGGAGCAATGGTAACATGGACACAGGATTTTACCCAAGTTCGGGCTCTCTTGAAGAGATAATACCCTACGTCCTGCTTTTGATTGTATTGATTTGGGGATAGTACATAGTACATATATCTACCGCGAGATTGTAATAACGAATATGAGATTGTCTATTGACTAGCCTGGCCTCGGCTTATATATGCACCGTAGGCCTAGGGTTTAGGAGAGTCCTTGGCTTGAGCGCCAAGTCTTGTGGAGTCTTCCTTGTATGCGGCATGGGCTGCCTAAAGTGGCCCATTAGTGAATCACCGTGGGGGTCCTCAGCCCGACCCACCTGGTTGGGAGACGACATGGTGAGTGCCCCCTAGTCCAGGACACCGTCAGTAGCCCCCTAAACCGGTCTTCAAGTTAGGGACGCTCCTCGATTCTTCCGAACTATTCTTCATCTTCGGTTGTCGGTCTTGAAAACTGGTTCAACAAATCATCTCATTTTCGATCTTGAGGATCGCCGAAGTGAATCCGAAGAATTTACAGGTCAGGTATCTAAGGAGCCCCCTTTTAAGTTTTCGGCCTTTATCAATGCCTTGTTATTTTATGCCACCCCTCGGGTTTGAAGTTGTTCCCGGGCGGCATTGTCCTCTTATGTTTGCGCTCCAACGCCGAACTGCATCTGAGGTATCCTCTTGCAGCCGAACTCCAACGCCGGACTGTATCCGAGCTCCATTGTCGGACTGTATCCGAGCTCCATTGCCGGACTATAGCCGAGCTCCAATGCCGGACTGCAACTGAGGATGTACAGAGTACCTCATGTTTGAAAAAGATTGAAGGAGTTTATCCGAGCATAACGCTGAAAAGTCCTCTATGGAGCTATTCACTCGCGACCGAGCTTTATGCCGGAAACATCCTATATGGATTTAGTCACTTGCATCCGAGCTTTATGCCGGATTGCTTTTGAGCTGTGAAATTTATTTGTTGATGAGATGTATATAGCCAGTAGCCCTCAAGGTGTGTGTCGGCCTAAAACCCGAGATGCACATTAGAGGAGATAGTGATCGGCGGACGGGCCCTTGAGAGAGGGTTTTGAGAAGTTGCCGTAATATATTAGCCTGATGCCGGATAGGTCCCAGATGGTGCCTGTTGTTGTCCGAAGACGCGTTTGCCCATAGTTCGGTCCAGCCGAACATTGAGCACTTTGAATTTTCTGCATTGAATAGGCAATGCAGTAGCCCCCGAGACACTGGTCGGGTGGCAACACCAGATTAGGGGATCGATACACCCCTTTTAATATTAGTGAATGATAAGCCTGAAGCCCAGTAGCCCTCGAGCCTTAATGTGGGCACGAGTGGCCGGATTAAGGATCGATATCCAAAGTAAAATCACAAATTATGTGTAATGATTCTGTGTATCCAATTACTTTACATCGTTAATGCTCGGATCCGCATTGTACAAAACTTTGTTGACCGACCATTGGATTCCACCTCCTCGGCCAGTAGCCGAGGAGTGTTTGTCCTACTTTATAAAGCCTTTGTAACATCCCAAATTTTCAATTTGGAATGTTATACATTAGATCATAAATGCATATCATATTTTATTTTGATTTTGGTTTTGATCCTAGAAATTCTACGCAACTCAAGCACCCACGGAGAGAGTTGGGGAATTCGTCATTTTCATATTTGAGCTTTCTCAAATTTTGAGAATAGGATCATTTGATTTTATTTATTTTATCATCACTTATTTCTATTACAAAAAATATGAGAGAGGGAATAAAATGACTTTCCCAAAATAAAGAAATATTGAGGATTTAATAAAAAATCAAATAAGATTTTATTTCGGAGTTTTTCATTATTTTATTTGAATTTAGGAAAAATGTGCATTTTTCAAAATTGCATTTAGGCCCCAAATAAATGTTCACCTTGTGCGGCTTGATTTTAGAAGCCCGGGAAAATTTATTTCGGGATTTTTGGAGTCTGTTTACTATTTCTTTTAATTCTTCTTCAGCGCGTAATTATTTAAAAAAAATCGCACCGACCTACGGGCCGTGTCCGACCTGGACACCGGCCCGGGAAGGCTTTATAAGCCGGGGGACCCGACCCCCACAGCCCACCCGACGTGCCCCAAACCCTAGCCCGCCCCCACCCGCCCCCGCCGCCGCCGCACGCCGCCCGAGGTTCGCCGCGCCTCAAAGTCCGCGCCCGTTTTAAACCGTCGGTTTTTTTAGATTCATTTTTTTAATAGATCGGTTTTTTCCAATGTATTTAAATAGAGAGCGTTCGTCCGTTCGTTCGTTCTAGCGAACGTTCGTCGTTTTTCTTTTTCTCGGATTTAATCCGCGATTTTTCTAATCACGATTCCTGATCCGATTTTCGTTTTAGTATAACTTTTCGCTCGTTTATCGGAATCAGGCGACTCAAGCGCCTGGAGTTTCATCTCGAAACCCTCTAACTGTTTAACCAACTTAAACAAGTTTTTGCTACTGTAAAATTTGCCTTAGATCCAGATTAGTAGAACGAAGTTGTTTTCTTTCGCCGTTTGACTTTCGTTGCCTCGTTTGATTTGATTCTTTTTGCAAACTGGAGTTCTTAAAGTGAACCTTCTGGTTAGATCTCTTATTTGATTTTTACCTGTGCATTAGATGAGTACTTATTGTATGCTTGTTTGTTTGTTTGCGATAGATTACCCGGGGTGCGCCGCTTGTTACTTCGAATCGCTAGGTTTCCCGGATCATCAGCAAGGCAAGTAACACTTTGATCATACCTCCTACTACCCAGTTTTGTTGTATTAGATCAATCCTGAAACATTGCATGATTAGGATCTAATTAAATTGTGGGATGGGAAGTAGTTGAGGTAGTACCTATTACCTGTTTATTATCAAACCTTTGGGAGTTACTTCTACGTTTGCTTATTATGCCATGCTATGCTAGTAGACGTGGATTGGGTGAGTGATATCCATGACAGATGTGAGTTTGTTAATTAATGGTTTATCTAAGGTGGCAACTTAAACACACATCTGGGTGGATTGAGGCACCTGAGTATTCCAGGACTTGCCTGTTTTCTTTTGGACCGCCACCCAGGCTCAAAGGGATCATTAGACTATTCATACTAGAAACTTCCATGTGCAGCCACAAGCTATTATGGGCTCTAGCATAGTTGACTAAGTCGTGCGAACTCTTACAGTGGTAGACTAGCAGATGTAGGGGATGTAGGTGGTACGGTCTACCCGATCGTAAGGTGCTAGCGCTTCTAAAAGACTATGTCTCGGTCATCCGTCTTCTCAAACACCATGTAGTGCAGAAACCAAACGGAGGCGATAGAGTCTTATGGGGAAAAGTGCACAAACCTCTGCAGAATTTAATAAACTAATCATGGTTAGCCGTGTCCCCTGTTATGGACATCTTGAGTATCTAGTACCTGGATTTTCATGTGAATCTCAACATGTTACTCTAAATTAATTTTGTTGGGTTTTGTTTAATGATGATGCTTAATTGGGATTGAGGATGGTGTCAACCATTCTCAATGTTTAACAACCACCATGATAGTAATTAAATTTATTCCTTTGAAGTAGGGAAAAATTGGCTTTACACAAAACTGTAACCATAGAGCTTTCCAACAGCCAAATATGCATATAGTATAGTTGTTTCATTCCATTATTCTCTATGTGTTACCTTGCCAGCATATTCCATGTGCTGACCCGTTTCGGGCTGCAACATTAATGTTGCAGACTTTTCAGACGACGATTAAGGAGTTTTTAGGTCGTGGTTCTATACTCAGTAATGCCGTTGGAGTTGATGGACTCACTTATCTTCCAAGCCTTCCGCTGTTATCGTTATTGGATGGCCTTAAGCCATATTTATTGTAATAACTTCTCTTTTGAGACGCTCGATGTAATAAGTGTGTGATTGCTACTCTGTTATAAATCCTCCGAGTACTGTGTGGTGTCAGCATTACTGATCCAGGGATGACACCGGAGCACAGAGATCAGACTGTTTGAGGTCTGGTCGCTACAGAGATGGTATCAGAGCACATGCTGACTGTAGGACACGACCACTAAGCTAAAGACCTAGAACTCTATTCACCCTCTTCTCTTCTGACTCCTCATCTTTTCTACTCTTTTAGGATGGCGGATGCAAGGAGCAAGTTCACGCAACCGGATGAAGATACACCCTTTGGACGTCACTTGAAGGAAGTCACTAGATACCTGAACATAGGAGTACCAAGCTTCACCGGAAGCTACAACGCCACTTCACCTGAAGAAGAGCGTTGGATGATTCAAGTTCAAGTTCCAGGAAGGATGTTCATGCCAGTCACTGAGCCCATAGAGTTTTCTTTTGATGCACCAACTTAGAATCTAGGAAAGAGCATGGCAGCTCACATCGCCATGGGACGCATTGGAGAAGTCTACCGCAATGATCTCAAGGATACTATCTACCAGATTTGTGGGCGCCGAGACGAGCACTGGGAGATGATCAGCACCAGGAAAGATAGATCAATTGCAGCTTTTATCCAGGATTTAAACCAGCACATTCGACGATAGGAGAACCAGATGTGCGCCGACATGATAGATCTGAAGAAGGCTAAGACTAGAATCAAGGAACTGGAGGAAGAACTCAAGGCTACACGTGAAGATTATGAAGAGGAAATTGAAGTATTGGTGGATAAGAATGCCGACCTAACAATGAAGATCGGGATATTCATGGGAGACCCTACACCAGTAGATGAAGACGAAGAACCCAAGGAGATTCGCCCGGAAGACTACATCATCATCGACGACACCGATTCGGATCCAGATGATAGTGATGACGATTATGTTGATGAAGCTGGAGCAGATATCATGGAGTCTGCAACCGAAGAATATTTCTAGTAGACCACCTTATCAGTAGTAGTAGTCCACCATGTAAATATAGTAGTCCGAGCACTTTGCGATAGTTAGATCGATTGTATGCCCTTGTTTGATTGAATGAAGTGAATTGTTTGCTTTTGCCTCATGTGCATATGGGTAGTGTTTTCTCTTTAGACCCCCTCTATTCTTAAATCTCATCTTTTCTAAACCCTCAGATGCCTCTAAGACGTGACCCCGGATTTACCTTTCCACCGGAGCTCACCCAGTTGATCCAGCAGCAGAACACATTGATGCAGTTGCTAGTCCAGAATCAGAATCAGGGGAACAACAACAACAACAACCCACCACCACCACCACATGTTGATCACTTAGCCCGTTTTCTTAGGCTGAATCCGCCAGTGTTTCCAGTATCACCAAGCCGATAGTAGCAGATGATTGGCTATGCAAGACAGCTAGAGAGTTGACCACCGCAAGATGCACGGATGCGGAGAAGGTGAAGTTTGCCGCACATCAGCTTGAAGGACCCGCAGCATCATGGTGGGAGAATTTCAGAGCCACTTTCCCTGTTGACACTGTCACATGGGACCAGTTTCAGCAGGCTTTTCGTACTGCCCATGTTTCAGCAGGAGCTATGGCCATGAAGAAGCGTGAGTTTCGCAACTTGCGCCAAGGAGGACGGACAGTTGGCCAGTATGTGGAGGAATTTAGTAAACTAGCACGTTATGCCCCAGATGACGTCGCTACGGATGTAGCAAAGCAGGAGAAGTTTCTGGAAGGACTGAATGATGAGTTGAGCATGCAGTTGATGGTAGCAACTTTCAACAACTACCAGGAGTTGGTAGATCGTGCTCTTATGATTGAAGGCAAGCAACAGCAAATTGAAAATCGTAAGAGGAAGTATGGACAAGGGAAGTACAATTCAGGAGCTCATCAGAAGCCACGTTTTACCCCTAGACTGGGAGGACATTTTCAGCATACCCATGGAGGAGGTAGCTCGCATAATCACAATGGCACCAGAAGTGGTAATGGGAATGGAGGAAGCAACAGCCAGAACCGCACCAACCCATCAACCCCAGCCAAGAAGGACCTGAGCCAAGTCACTTGCTTTAAGTGTTCGAAGACCGGACATTATGCCAATGAATGTCCTGAATTACAAAATGGAAATAGCAATGGAAGCTCTGGGAAGAAGCCGAACCCTTTCAACAGGGGGCGGGTGAACCACGTTAGCGTGGAGGAGGTTGAAGCTCAGCCTGATGCAGTAATAGGTAAGTTTTTGGTTAAGTCATTTACTGCACTCGTTCTTTTTGATACTGGCGCATCGCATTCATACATCTCAAGGGGATTTGTGGATAAGTATAACCTGTCAACCCAAGCCCTTAGGTCACCCATGTTAGTAACCTCGCCTGGAGCGGAGTATATGGCTAGTCGATGGTGTGATCGGTTACCATTAAGGATTGGTAACTATGTTTTTACCTCAGACCTAATAGTATTGGAATCCCAAGGATTGGATGTGATATTAGGCATGGATTGGTTATCAAAGTATGAAGGGAATATTGAATGTGCTAGTAAGTCAATTTTGCTTACCACACCAGAAGGGAGAAGGATCAAGTATGTATCCCGACATGTGCCAAAGAGGGCTCAAGTAAATTGCTTAACAGGAGTTGTGCAGGAGGAAGTACCAGTGGTAAGGGATTTCCCTGAAGTATTTCCAGAAGAATTGCCAGGCATGCCACCGGATAGAGATATTGAGTTTTTGATTGAGCTATTGCCAGGCACAGGGCCAATATCAAAGAGACCATATATGATGCCAGCAAAGGATTTGGTGGAAATTAAGAAGCAGATTAAGGAGTTACTGGATAAAGGATATATTCGCCCAAGTTCTTCGCCTTGGGGATCGCCAGTACTTCTAGTGGAGAAGAAGGATGGATCGTTAAGGATGGTTGTTGATTATCGAGGATTGAATGAAGTAACGATCAAGAACAAGTACCCACTACCTATGATCAATGATTTGTTAGATCGATTGCAAGGAGCTAAGGTATTTTCCAAGATCGATCTACGATCAGGATACCACCAGTTGAAGATTAGAGAACAGGATATTCCTAAGACAGCTTTTACCACCAGGTATGGGCTGTACGAGTATACCGTTATGTCATTTGGTCTGACTAATGCACCCGCATATTTTATGAACATGATGAACAAAGTGTTTATGGAGTTTTTGGATAAGTTCGTCATAGTGTTCATTGATGATATCCTGGTTTACTCGAAGAATGAAGAAGAGCATAAGGAACATTTGCGATTGGTACTTGGAAAGCTCAGAGAACATCAACTATATGCCAAGTTTAGCAAATGTGAGTTTTGGTTGAAGGAAGTAGGATTCCTCAGACACGTTATATCTGGAGAAGGTATAGCAGTAGATCCCGCTAAAGTTGATACCTTGACCAAATGGGAAGCACCGACCACGATTGGAGAGATACGGAGTTTTCTTGGACTCGCAGGATACTACCAGAGATTTATTGAGAATTTCTCAAAGATTGCGAAGCCTATGACTGAGTTGTTGAAGAAGGATACCAAGTTCAAATGGACTGAGGAATGTGAGGCTAGTTTCCAGGAGTTGAAGAAACGTTTAGTTACTTCACCAGTGTTGATTTTGCCAGACCAGACCAAAGATTATGAGGTGTATTGTGACGCTTCACGTCGAGGACTTGGAGCAGTGCTTATGCAGGAAGGGAGAGTTGTTTCATATGCCTCAAGACAACTGAAACCTCATGAGTTGAATTATGCTACGCATGATTTGGAGTTAGCAGCCGTAGTGCATGCATTGAAAACATGGAGACATTTCCTCATTGGAAATCATTGTGAGGTGTACACGGATCATAAGAGTTTGAAGTACATTTTCACGCAGAAGGAGTTAGACCTCAGACAAAGGAGATGGTTGGAGCTCATCAAGGATTATGATATGAGATTGCATTACCATCCCGGAAAGGCTAATGTAGTAGCTGACGCATTAAGCCGTAAGAGCCACGTCAATACATTAATGACGGGAGGAATACCAAGGGAGTTAGCAGAAAATCTTCATGAACTATCTTTGGAAATAGTTCCGAGAGGCTATGTAGCAGCATTAGAGATTCAGTCTGCATTAATGGATAAAATCAGAGAAGCCCAAAGGACTGACAAGGAGATTGCCTCTATAAAGGAGAAACTTAGCAAAGGAAAGGCTAAGGGATTTTGTGAGGATGAGCACGACACCCTATGGTTTGAAGATCATGTTTACATGCCCAATGACCCGGAGATCAGGAAGTTGATTCTGCAAGAGGCACATGATTCACCATATTCGATTCACCCAGGAAATACCAAGATGTATTTGGATTTGAAAGACATTTTCTGGTGGACCGAAATGAAGAAGGATATTGCGGAGTACGTAGCAGTTTGTGATGTATGTCAGAGAGTAAAAGCAAAGCATCAGAAGCCAGCAGGATTGCTACAACCATTGCCGATACCCGAATGGAAGTGGGATAAGTTAGGCATGGATTTTATCACGGGATTACCCAGGACTCGTTCAGGCTATGACTCGATTTGGGTTGTAGTCGATCGATTGACAAAGGTAGCTCATTTCATCCCAGTAAAGACCACTTACACCAGTGCTAAGTTGGCAAAGATATACATGACCAGGATCGTATGTTTGCATGGAGTTCCGAGGAGTATCGTATCAGATAGAGGAACCCAGTTTACCTCAAAGTTCTGGAAGCAGTTGCACGAAACTTTGAGTACCAGGCTAGAATTCAGTACAGCTTTTCATCCACAGACAGATGGACAGACCGAGAGAGTCAATCAGATTTTGGAGGATATGTTGAGAGCTTGTGCGCTAGATTACGGATCTAGTTGGGACGACAATTTGCCATATGCAGAGTTCTCTTACAACAACAGTTACCAAACCAGTTTAAAGATGGCCCCCTTCGAAGCTTTGTACGGAAGGAGGTGCAGGACACCGTTGTCGTGGGACGAAGTTGGAGATCGCCCGTTGTTTGGACCTGACTTGATTAAAGAGTCTGAACAGAAGGTGAAGTTGATTAGTGATAGGCTCAAGATAGCCCAGTCCAGACAAAAGAGTTATGCAGATTCTAAACAGAAGGAGACAGTTTACCAAGTTGGAGATAGAGCTTATCTTCGAGTATCTCCACTTCGGGGAACAAAGCGTTTTGGAGTTAAGGGGAAGTTAGCACCACGATTTGTAGGACCGTATCGAGTTTTGGAGCATATGGGAGAAGTGGCCTACAAGTTGGAATTGCCCGAAGGATTGTCAGGAGTTCATGATGTGTTCCACGTTTCCCAGTTGAAGAAATGTCACGCTGAGATGGCTGACATACCTTTGAGAAACACAGTGCCATTGGAAACAATTCAGTTGGATAACGATTTGACCTATGAGGAGAAACCAATTAAGATCCTCGAGTTTGCCAGCCGAGTCACTCGCAGCAAGGTTATCAAGTTTTGCAAAGTTCAGTGGAGCCACCACACAGAGGATGAAGCCACCTGGGAGCAAGAGGAAGACTTGCTCAACGACCACCCTCACCTATTTTCTAGCCAACCCGAATCTCGAGGGCGAGATTCATCTTAAGGGGGGTAGGTTTGTGACATCCCAAATTTTCAAGGAATGTTATACATTAGATCATAAATGCATATCATATTTTATTTTGATTTTGGTTTTGATCCTAGAAATTCTACGCAACTCAAGGACCCACGGAGAGAGTTGGGGAATTCGTCATTTTCATATTTGAGCTTTCTCAAATTTTGAGAATAGGATCATTTGATTTTATTTATTTTTATCATCAATTATTTCTATTACAAAAATATGAGCGAGGGAATAAAATGACTTCCAAAATAAAGAAATATTGAGGATTAATAAAAAATCAAATAAGATTTTATTTCGGAGTTTTTCGTTATTTTATTTGAATTTAGGAAAAATGTGATTTTTCAAAATTGCATTTAGGCCCCAAATAAATGTTCACCTTGTGCGGCTTGATTTTAGAAGCCCGGGAAAATTTATTTCGGGATTTTTGGAGTCCGTTTAGTATTTCTTTTTATTTTTCTTCGCGTAATTATTTAAAAAAAACAACCGACCTACGGGCCGTGTCCGACCTGGACACCTGGCCCGGGAAGGCCTTTATAAGCCGGGGGACCCGACCCCCACAGCCCACCCGACGCGCCCCAAACCCTAGCCCGCGCCGCCGCCGCCGCCCCGCCACCGCCGCCGCGCCGCACGCCGCCCGAGGTTCGCCGCGCCTCGAAGTCCGCGCCCGTTTTTTTTTTGCAAAAACCGTTTCGGTTTTTCCGTCGTTTTTTAGAATTGTTTTTTAAATAGATCGGTTTTTCCGATTTATTTAAATAGCGAGCGTTCGTTCGTTCTAGCGAACGTTCGTCGTTTTTCTTTTTCTCGGATTTAATCCACGATTTTTCTGATCGCGATTCCTGATCCGATTTTCGTTTTAGTATAACTTTTCGCTCGTTTATCGGAATCGGGCGATTCAAGCGCCTAGAGTTTCGTCTCGAAACCCTCTAACCGTTTAACCAACTTAAACAAGTTTTTGCTACTGTAAAATTTGCCTTAGATCCAGATTAGTAGAACGAAGTTGTTTTCTTTCACCGTTTGACTTTCGTTGCCTCGTTTGATTTGATTCTTTTTGCAAACCGGATTTCTTAAAGTGAACCTTCTGGTTAGATATCTTATTTGAGTTTTACCTGTGCATTAGATGAGTACTTATTGTATGCTTGTTTATTTGTTTGCGATAGAGTACCCGGAGTGCGCCGCTTGTTACTTTGAATCGCTAGGTTTCCCGGATCATCAGCAAGGCAAGTAACACTTTGATCATACCTCCTACTACCCAGTTTTATTGCATTAGATCAATCCTCAAACATTGCATGATTAGGATCTAATTAAATTGTGGGATGGGAAGTAGTTGAGGTAGTACCTATTACCTGTTTATTATCAAACCTTTGAGAGTTACTTCTACGTGTTTCTTATTATGCCATGCTATGCTAGTAGACGTGGATTGGGTGAGTGATATCCATGACAGATGTGAGTTTGTTAATTAATGGTTTATCTAAGGTGGCAACTTAAACACACATCTGGGTGGATTGAGGCACCTGGGTATTCCAGGACTTGCCTGTTTTCTTTTGGACCGCCACCCAGGCTCAAAGGGATCATTAGACTATTCATACTAGAAACTTCCGTGTGCAGCCACAAGCTATTATGGGCTCTAGCATAGTTGACTAAGTCGTGCGAACTCTTACAGTGGTAGACTAGCAGATGTAGGGGATGTAGGTGGTACGGTCTACCCGATCGTAAGGTGCTAGCGCTTCTAAAAGACTATGTCTCGGTCATCCGTCTTCTCAAACACCATGTAGTGCAGAAACCAAACGGAGGCGATAGAGTCTTATGGGGAAAAGTGCACAAACCTCTGCAGAATTTAATAAACTAATCATGGTTAGCCGTGTCCCCTGTTATGGACATCTTGAGTATCTAGTACCTGGATTTTCATGTGAATCTCAACATGTTACTCTAAATTAATTTTGTTGGGTTTTGTTTAATGATGATGCTTAATTGGGATTGAGGATGGTGTCAACCATTCTCAATGTTTAACAACCACCATGATAGTAATTAAATTTATTCCTTTGAAGTAGGGAAAAATTGGCTTTACGCAAAACTGTAACCATAGAGCTTTCCAACAGCCAAATATGCATATAGTATAGCTGTTTCATTCCATTATTCTCTATGTGTTACCTTGCCAGCATATTCCATGTGCTGACCCGTTTCGGGCTGCAACATTAATGTTGCAGACTTTTCAGACGACGATTAAGGAGTTTTTAGGTCGTGGTTCTATACTCAGTAATGCCGTTGGAGTTGATGGACTCACTTATCTTCCAAGCCTTCCGCTGTTATCGTTATTAGATGGCCTTAAGCCATATTTATTGTAATAAGTTCTCTTTTGAGACGCTCGATGTAATAAGTGTGTGATTGCTACTCTGTTATAAATCCTCCGAGTACTTTGTGGTGTCAGCATTACTGATCCAGGGATGACACCGGAGCACAGAGATCAGACTGTTTGAGGTCTGGTCGCTACAGCCTTTATGAGGGCAAATATTTACGACAAACAAGGCAATCCGGCCATACGGCTTTATAAGCAAAGGTACGCAGAGAGATATGTTATGTTAGAAATGTCTTCCAAAGAAAATAGTCCCACTATCGGTTCCTTTCTTTGGGTTGTCATTCTAAGCATGATCATGAAACCTCAGCTCCGATCAATCTGGGAGCAAAATATTGAAGATTTAGTTTGGGGAAAGTTCCCGAACTATGTGGTCTTTAGCGAACCCAAATTTTCACTCCCGTCATTGCCGACCAATTATATCCTTTAAGATGGATAGCTTTCAGCTTCACCCAGTCTGAGTTACTAACCCGGATGACCCGGTAGTAACAATCACAAAGGTGCTCCCTTTACCGCCTAGTCAAACAATCGAGAACGTAGGGGTAAGCACAGGAGCCAGGCAACCCATCTTGGCCAAAATCTTAAGTCAAATTGATGCATATATATGGCTTTATAACGATGATTACGGAAGGTAGCTCTTGTATATTAAATACAAATGCCGATGATATATTTATTTTGACTTTGTTGCGACCGTTTATCAGTTGAAAGTGGCCCATCGTCGGCTTGCACCCCCTTGTAGATGCTACGCAGGGTGTCTCCGCGATAACAAACAACCCTTAGCCGACGTCTTGGTTCTCGAAGGCGGTTGTGCTAGTGGAAATGAGGCAATCAGATATGCGGGCTTTATAACTTTCACTTAGTCATAGAAGCTTAAAGTTGGGAGGCCAAATATTAGCCCCCGGTTAATGTTCGGCAACAGCCGAGGTTAAGCCGTTAACACTTCGGCCAATATTATGAATGGCCCGTCGCTTGACACGGGGTGACCTCCATCGGTCTTATAATTTAACACGGTCATTGGATCGCTGACCAGTTTACGCTTATTGTGACAGTCAGTTTTTGGCTTTCTCCACTGAGGCGCTTAACCATGCGAGCTGGAAGCACAATCGCAGTGGTTCTGCCTTTGCACGCCTAGCCGAACAAAGCAAAACGTAGGAGGCAAGCACAGGAGCCGGGCAACCCAACTATTGACTGAAGACACAATTCGAAACCGATGCATACAGAGCAATATCCGAGAATGTTTTTGCCAAATCTCTAAAGGTGTCCGGCGTTGCACTACGAGACTTATGCTGGAAACATACAAATAGTTTAAAAGTGCCATAGGCTTGGAAAACCAAAAAACATCAGTAAAAACTTGACGTCCGAACTAGATCAAGTGTTCGGTGCCAATCCAAAAATTGGTCTTAGAAAAAAAATTGTGCTTCTGCCGTGCTTTAACATGACACATCCTATCTCAAGACTTCAAGCGGTTCAACCTACGGCTTCAACCTCCTATCCCGAAGGTGGAGAACTTCTCGTTAGGCCAGTTTAGCAAACTAAACTCTAGCGGCTTTGAGAGAGAAATTAGGCTCCTCGGCTATTGACCACACACTCACGTCAAAAAAAGGAGTGATAGAAAAAGACTTTGTAACGACTAAGAAGAAGAACACTTATTATAAAACAGCTCACATAAATTTAAGAGCCCCCAGTTAACTTGGGCAAAATGAGTGTTTTTTACAAACAACATTTTTTAACAAACATAGTTTTTCTGTTTAACAAAAATATAATGCTTGGTCGAACCGAATAAAGATTAAAAATTGAAAAAGTTGAGCATGAAAGCGACTTAGCTGGTTATTGTGCTCGATGTTGATGACGCAGGCCGAGATTGTGGCGCGACGAGGTCCCAGCCCCCGAGCCGGTCCCGAGATGGCCGAGCGAGGAGTTCGGCATTCCGAAGTGGTGACAGAGCACGTTCAATGTGGCGAGGCGAAACCCTCAGTCCGGCCGAGGCATGATGATGACGTCGGCACGCCGAGGTGAACGTGTGACACAGAGGAAGTCATTAACACAGGGACACGCACTGAGGCGACGCCACAACTTGATTGATGCAGGCAGGACGACGAGTCGGCCCACAGAGTTGACCACGTGACGTAGTCGAAGTTGATTACCTGCACACATAAAATAGTGCAAGCAAGAAATAACAACAACAATAATAGTTGAAAGAAAAAATGATTATTTGCACAATTAAGTTTATGCAAAGTAGATAAAAGAAAAATAGTCTGGCGCCAAGGTCAATGAAGATGAAGGAGTGACGACAGCAGATCCAGTTGCATATATGACGTCCGTTAGACTGTGCACAAAAGAAAAAAAAATTCCACATGCAGGCGTTGGTGAAACGCTAGTGCAATGCTAGTTTGCACTGTTCGTTAATTGAACATTAAAAACCATGCTGCAAAAACTAGCACTTTTGGTTAGTACTTTCATATATGCACACGGTAGAGAAAACCATTAGTGGAAGATAGTCACCATATGCGCCAAATTTAAAAAGGAAGGAACTCCCTGAATGACCGCTGCCCATGCTGAAGTGTCCTTGGCCTGGCCGACGTGATGGAGCAGGTCAGCGCGGTATAAGTCAGCTTGAAGAAGTGACGACATGGCGATGCCGAGGGGACCGTGTGACGCAGTCGAATTCGATTATAGCCGCAGTCTGTTTGCAGATGTAATGTCCGACAGACTACGGACAAAGTCACACCGATGAAACCCCGCTCAATGCAAAGCTAGCTTGCATTGTTCATCAATTAGACATAAAAAGTCGTGCTGCAAAAACTAGCACTTGATTGAGTTAGTCATGCGGGGAGGGAAAATATTACTTCCCTATAGTATTGCATGATAGCGACATATGTGTGCTGAAAAGAAAACACAAAGAAAAGGAAAGAAATCCCCTGATGAACGCTGCATTTGTGGGACTGTCTTCGGCCGATCTAGCCATATACTCCTTGGGACCGGATCGCCATGAAACAGTGGCCGCGGCATAGACCGGATTGCAAAATCTGATAATTTTGGGATGATTTCCAGACTGGTAGTAGGCGAGATGATCATAAACGCCAGGATTCTGTGAGGGACGCCCTAACCGGAGTGACTCCAGACCGCGTCCGGGCTGCCCGGTCTTCAGAACGGCCGACCTGAACAAAAAAATTAGTGCATCAACTAGTAATTTAGATCAAATCAAATAATGCATGCTTCGTAGTCCATGCACCAACTAGTATTAAACTAGTAGTACTAGCAAATGAGGCCATCTTCACGAGAGGAAGAGTTGCCATCCCATCAATCGTGGGATTCTTCTTGAATCATGGAACAACGCCATGCGGGCCTGCCCTGCGCCCTGCTCCACTGATTTTGCCAGGACTTTGGCCGAGCCTTTTAGCGTCCATACGCCTCTCATGCTAGCTGTGTCGCCGCGTTACACCACCGTATATCCAATATACGTTTACATGGAATTGCTTTAGACGAAGTGTCCTCGGACAGGAGAACGCTGCCGATCTTAATGTTTGCCTTCCGATCTAGAATACACCTGTGAATAAAATAACATAGTCTGACCGAAGATAATATACTAGCCAATTGACGTATACGAAACAGAACTAATTGAAAAAAATATCACCTGATTATCCCATCGATCCATGACAATCACCCAGCAAGCTCTCAATGAAAGCACCAATGTCGGTTCTATATCCAGCATATCTCGTAGTAGGGGTCCTAAGCTAGGCGTCTTGGAGCGATGGTAACATGGACACAAGATTTTACTCAGGTTCGGGCTCTCTTGAAAAGATAATACCCTACGTCCTGCTTTTGATTGTATTGATATGGGGATAGTACATAGTACATGTATCTACCACGAGATTGTAATAATGAATATGAGATTGTCTATTGACTAGCCTGGCCTCGGCTTATATATGCACCATAGGCCTAGGGTTTAGGAGAGTCATTGGCTTGAGCGCCAAGTCTTGTGGAGTCTTCCTTGTATGCGGCATGGGCTGCCTAAAGTGGCCCATTAGTGAATCGCCATGGGGGTCCTCGGCCTGACCCACCTAGTCGGGAGATGACGTGGTGAGTGCCCCCTAGTCCAGGACACCATCACCTGCCATGGTTGCTCCATGCAAGCAACAGAACAACATGAAGAAGCGGAATAACTCTAGCGGCGGAACATCGACGACGGTGATGAACTCCACTCCGCAGGGATTCTGGCCGGAACGCTTATCCTAGCTCGCAAACAAGGAACCCATGGCAAACAAGCAATCAAATCCGGCATGACCTGCAAACTGGCATGACACTTCTAGTCAGTACATTGAATGTACTTGCAAGCTCACAACAACCGTCGTGGCAAAACAATAAACGGTCCCAAACAGGGACAATGGTATACCAATCACAACAACAAGCACACAAGGCTTATGCCGTCCTACCTGATCAGGGTAGCGCCCACGCATAACCTTCCCTTGTTGGAGGCACCGACGAGAGGCATGACAATAGACCCAGTTAGGACCATCCCATAAAGGCAAATGTGGCTGCACTTGTTAATTAGCTCGATATGGTGACACCATGACTCAGCCAACAGTTGTTCAAGTTCATTTAAGTCCGGTTAAACTTGAATGCAATAGGCTAAGTCATACAATATAACATGATGCAACTAGCATGCACGATATCAACATAAGCATGGGGTACATCATAATCATGAAGCATATCAATAATAATAATAAAGCATATATCCGAATGAGCATGGCATACTGACTAGCATGAACATCACAAGTATAACACTACTCATAGCATAACACAACCACTAGCATCAACAATAAATACAATTCCAGAACATATCAAGAATACTGTCAAGTAAGCATATAACCAGCTAGATGCAAAGGAACATGCATATTCACGGTACTTGGTAGCAGACGATAGTCATGCACCAAAGAACATGACCAACACCAACATGTACTATTACCCAGCATGTCATACAAAAATAATACTAGGAAGAAATACATGATAACCTGGTGCATAATAGCATAGCATGAAAGTGAACACAAATCCATAAGCATTACCGAATCAACGATAACCGTATCAAAACAAGCAGACATTTATTGAATATTCAAGTTGAAAACCATGGCTACTGCATGACCATCATGCAAATGGGTGTTGTGGCTTGTCTAGGGATGAAGAAACCATTGGGAAGATGTGCGGAAAGATCGCGGAAGGAATCGCCGGAAAAGTTTCTCTCCTGAAGGGGGATGATTAGGGCAAGGGCAAAATGGTCATTTCCAGTATGTCAAACCATAGTGAAAATGATATCAATAGACAGAGCTCGACGAGACGAAGAAGTAGGTTTGGAATCACCTCAAACGGATTTACGGTTACGGAGTTATGAGGTGTAGAAGATTAGGGACTAATATGTGAAAAGGTCCTCACAAACAGGTCCCTGGCGAGGAAAAACAGAACACGCTTTCGCGTAGATTATGTTTACCATAAAGGGAAACATATTTTTGGCCGCACTAGAACGAGAATGCGCTTACTCAAAATGAAAACGTACTTACAGAAAAGACGTCTCCACTTATCCACGTGGACGAGGGGGAGGAGAGGCTTACAGGTGGGGTCCAGGCGCCGGGGGAGGGGGCAGATGCTCGTCTTCTTCCTCTCGTGCCTCTGTTCCTCTCATGGAACAGAGCAGGGGCAGGGGAAGGAAGCGGCCAAGGGGCCGGCCAGCTCCGGCGATACCCGGCCCGGCCAAGGGCACCGGCAGGACCGCGAGGCTGCGCCTCCTCCATTCAGGGGTGAAGGAAGGCGCGGGGAGAAGCGGATAGGAGGAGAGGTCGCGGCGACGGGAGGCGCCAGAAGCTTCGGGCAGCGGCGGCTCTCGGCGATGCGGGAACTCCGGCGAGGGGCAAGGTGTGGGGGCAAACCGCGGGGATGAGGGGAACGTGGTGGAGGTCTCGGGAGGAGGAGAGGAGGGCCGTGGTGGCCGGGGTCAAGCCGAGGCCGAGGCGGCCATGGAGTAAAAGGGCGAGGAGAGGCACTACGGTGGGCAAATGAGGCGAGGGAGGGAATGATGAGGTGCGGGGGAGGTCGGGCACTCCTTATATAGCCGCGGGGAAGGCTTTGGAGCTTCACGAGCGAGCTCAAGCCAAGCTCTAATGAAGGACAGTGGCTGGGCGTGGCACGGGCACGACTCTTGTTTAAGGCGAACGACAATGAGGCAGATGCATAGGGCGAAGCAGACGAGCACAGGAGAGCTCCTGGACAATGTTTGAGGTCGATACGACGAGGGAGTGGACGATCTCAGCGGCCAGACCGAGCCAGAGCTTGCAATTTGGATGACGCCAGCGTGATCACCACGTGCACTGGAGCAAATATCTCGTTTTGGCCGGACAGACCATGTCCAGTAGATGGATCTTAGTACCTTTAGTGCAACAGAAGAAAGAATTTGGTCCAGGGGCAAAGAAGAGATTTGCAGATGACCCCAAAGTAGACCAGCGGCCAAGTGTTTGTGTTGTACAGTAGGGGCACCAGATTGGGAACTAAGGCAATGATTTGTCTGGTGATAATCACACACAAAGATGATGCTTTTTACCAGAACTCAGGCTAAGAGGAGAGGTTTAGAGGGTACTTGTTGTAGAAACCACCATAATGTCCAGAATTAGAGATTTGGATGATGCATTCATATGGAAAGGCAAGTTGAGCTTAAATTGGGCATGGACCAATGATTTGAACATATGAGCATGCTCAAAAAGTTTCATGCCATTTGGACGTGCCAAAGTAGCACTTGCTTCATATAGCTTTGCTCTGGACAGAAACTTGGAAAAATTTCACATGGCAAATGGTTTAATGGATTGAGCTAAATTTTGGTGGAGGGAGTTTATATAGTTAGGGGAATGTCCTGGTAAATTTTCAGCTTAATTGAAGCAAGATAAAATATTGTTGCTTCACAAACTAAAAATCTGACCAGAAACTAAGATTTGGGGATGGGCTCACATAGATGAGTTACATGAGCTCATATTTGGTGGAGAGTCGTGATTTGATCATATGAAGGATCTTGCAAAATTTCAACTCATTTGGATTTGCCTAGCTAGTACTTCCTTCACAATGAATTCCCTCAGACAGGAACTTTGAAAAAATTGCTCACAAATATTTACTAGGAAAATGGAGTTGAATTTTGTCATGAGGCAATTATTTGGAGAGTAAAAGATGTCCAAAAAGTTTGGGGTCAATTGGGCAAAGGTAAATGGCACTTGCTTCACAAACTGCCATTCAGGACAGAATAGAAAAGGAATTAATTGAGCATGATGAGGAACATGGAAAATGAAAGATTTTGCCACATTTGAGGAATATATGACCCAAAAAATTTATGAGAATTGTTTGGGAATTTTAGGAGTGACATAAATATAGGTTGCTTCACAACCTAGGGCAATTTGGGTTATTCCTTTAATAGAAAAAGGAATATTCCCAAGGAAAAGAATATTGGGATTGGTCCAAGGTGGAAATGGCAAGATATAGGAAAGGTTTTGAGGATGACAAGCCACTCTAAAAAGAAAGAAGAGGTCATCTTCGTCAGTTTCCAGACCACATAGCCTCGGAAAAAGAAAACTTAAGCAAGAATCTCATAAAATCAAAAGAAAAAGAAAGGGCCAAAAATCAGGCTATGACACCCCCGTAGGTTTTGACGAGGATTTAGAACCGCCAGAGTTGCTTGAACCTTTCTTCTGAAACTCACGTTTCTTATGAAGACGCTGGAATCTTCTCGTGATTAATGCGAGATCTTTGTTGAGCCTTTCCGGATCATCTGAATCTTCTTCGGCATTTCAATCGAAGGAAGAATCAGCTACGGCCTTCAGAGCATGATTTTTGCATTGACTGGAGCCATAGAGATCTCTCTTCTCTTCTTCTTATTCCTCATGAGTGTTCAGTCTTTCCATAATATCAGCAGAGTCGAGGTCTTTGAAATTAGGACATTCGCGAATCATCAAGACAAGAGTGTTGAATGAATTGTCAAGTGATCGAAGTAGATTCTTCACAACTTCATGGTCAGTGATGTCTTTGTCACCGAGAACTTGAAGTTCATTTGCTATGTCATTGAGACAGTCAAAAAATAAGGTTTGCTGACAGCTTTCATTTCCAATGCGCTTCAAGCGATTGAATTTCGCTCGTAGAGTATCAATTCGAGCTTCTTTCTAAGTTGAAACTCCTTCATTGATCTTCTCGAGGACATCCCACAATTCCTTCGTAGTTGCACACTGGCGATAGCAGAGAAATTGCACTCGATTGAGATGGCCGCCAATCTCATCTTTGGCTTGAGAATCCAGCTGAATGAGCTTCTTTTCTTCGTCGGTAGGGGCTTGAGGTACAACGATCGTGATCCCGAACTACACCACGTTCCACATATCATCATCTATTGCTCGGAGACGGATCTTCATCTTCTCCTTCTAGAAGGGGTAGTTTGTCCCATCGAATATGGGTATCTTGAGATACGATTTGTAGTTCACTGAAGACATACTTAAACTCAAAACTCTCTTCACCCTATTCTCCTCGACAATCAATTCGTCAACCGATGCCGATTACCCATGGTAGATACTTGAAGGCAATCTCCAAACCTTTACAGACTTCTTCTTCGAGAACCACAATCACTCTTGGTCTCTGAAGAAATTGACACCTAACCGTCTAGAGAGTTTGTAGCTCTCAAGAGTAATAGGCGGAGCGTACTGGACTTAGATTCAAGTGATGCTAACCACTATCTAATTCTTCGGCTCTAGGGGTTTCTCTCGGTGGATTTTAAACTCAAATCGCTCAGAGAGTGGGTTGCTCAACAATCATCTCAGAATCAAATGGAGCAACCACCGCAGCCTTCCCAGATGGGAAATGACCATTTTGGACATCGGTCCAACCACTGGCCAACCGACACGTTCACAACGGTCGGATTTTGGAGCAACGATAACATTACTTGAGGAACAAGTAATGCTAACTCCTCGGTCCGAGACAAATCTCACGCAGCAAAGAAGATCATTGTCTCTTGCTGGCAAGTATTTCCTCGGAGCACAAAGAGATTTCTCTCACAACTTTCATAGGATTTTGGTTTGGCATCAGAGAATCAAAGTTTTGAATGCTACACCCCTCTTAATAGTACGGTGGTCCTATGACTCAATGAAAGAAGTGGAACAACTAAATAAATGCTACGTCTTCACTTCGTCTTCATTCTTCCTCGAACGCAATCATTTTGTTCTAACAGACACCAAACCAATTGCTTAAACTTCAGCATTTTTTAGGGGTTACTCTTGTTAGAATTATCTTCGGTGATAACCTTTGCTGCAATGCAGGGATATTATCTTCGTCGTTTGCATCAAACTCCTAGACATCTCAGGGACCTGTTACTCTATGTGCACTAGCAAACACATAAGTCATATACTATTTATGTCAACAAACTCCAAAACATAAGTGGCCTATCATTGCACCAACAGTGACAATATAACTTGTATGTGAATATGAGGAATTATAAGTCATTATGTTGTCTTCCTTGTCCAACGTCAACAATTTTGGCATATAATATTTGATGGGGGCTCACAATCATAAAAGATGTCCAAGATAGTGTATTTGCATGTGAATCTTCTCTTCCCTTATTAATTATTTCATGAGTTGCATCATTGACCAATGCCATGCTTGTCAACTTTCAGCAAATTTTACCACTTGTACTTTTCCTTATGTGATGTCATTACTTAACATAAGATTAGCATATGATCTTTTTCATTATTTTATTTTATTTTGTTTGAATCATAAAAGCAAAGAAGCAAAACTCAAACTAAACTTTATCATATAATTCTCACTCGATTACATAGATAGATAGATCATGAAACTAAGACTTGAAAATTGACCATGCTAAACTTTTATTCAACAATTCATGAGATAACTAAAGATTGAACTAAGAAAGGTAAAGGCAATAAAAGTAATGGTGATACGATACGCGGGAATCTCCCCAAGCTTCGCACAAGCCAAGGGGAGTGCCCATACCCATGTACTCAAGTCTCCTTTGGTGGGGAAGATGATGACGGTGGTGAGGAAGTACTATGCTTGCCCAGCTTGCGTCGGAGGCTAAAATTATCTACCCTCTGATCCTCATTCTCCAGCTCAAGCCTTAATATCTTCTTCCATAATGTTGCCTTGCTTTCCTGTATAAAACAAGAAGGGATACATTGGGTCTTAGTTTTGTTTGCTCTGTTGGGGAGACTTGGCTTCTTGAGATTCGCGTGCAAATCTCCAGGTTGAGGTAGTGGGGCTTTGTCTTCATCTCAGGATGCTTCCTCCTTCTCCTCCGGATCGGTTCCCTCCACCTCATCCGTGAACCACACATAGGGGAAGGTATCCATGAAGACATTTGGATCTAGAGGATGGTAGGAAACAGGGCTCTCTGCCTCCAAATCTTGAGACAACGTATTTTTAGATCTATCAGAAAAACAACACGAAACAAGAACAGAGGATTTCTCTGCGATGCGCTGGTCAATACGTCCGGGGGGTATATAAAGATCTTTTTTATCTTGGGAAACAAGCAAACGGAAGGAAAACGAAGTCGGGAAGGTTCCCGAGGGGAGCACAACCCACCAGGGCACGCCAGGAATGGCAGGCGCACCCTGGTGTATCGTGCCCACCTCGGTTGCCTTCCTGGTTGCTTCTCATTTTCCTAATTAATCTAATATTCCAAAACTGGCAGAAAATATTTTTGCAGATTTTTCGGAGTCCGTTTACTTACCGTATCACGTACCTCCTATTTTTCAGGGTTCTGGAGTGTTCTGGAAGGTTTCTTTTATGTGCTCCCGCGGTGTCATGGTTTGACTAATATTGGTTTCAACATTAATAGGCGTACCTGAGATACAATGCTTAATTCTTTGCCCATTAACCACCTTTGGATTAGTGCCTTCGGCATTATTGATCTTAATGGATCCAGAACGATAGACCTCTTCGATGATATATGGTCCTTCCCATTTGAAAAGAAGATTTCCTGCAAAAAAACTAAAACGAGAGTTGTACAAAAGAACATTTTCACCAACTTTGAATTCCCACTTTTGGATTCTTTTGCCATGCCACCTTTTAACTTTTTCTTTGAATAGTTTGGCATTTTCATAAACATAGGTTCTCCATTCATCTAGTGAGCTAATATCTAATGTCTACTATGCAACTTTATTCTTGTAGACTCGTGTTGGGCCTCCAAGCACAGAGTTTTGTAGGACAGTAGCAATTTTCCCTCAAGTGGATGACCTAAGGTTTATCAATCCGCGGGAGGCATAGGATGGAGATGGTAGCTCTCAAACAACCCTGCAACCAAATACAAGAAATCTCTTGTGTGCCCAATACACCTAATACAATGGAAAATTGTATAGGTGCACTAGTTCGGCGAAGAGATGGTGATAAAGGTGTAATACGGATGGTAGAAATATATTTTTATAGTCTGAAAATAAAAACAGCAAGGTAGCAAATAGTGAACGGGTATTGCAATGCTTAAAAATGAGGCCTAGGGTCCACAATATCACTAGTGCATTCTCTCAACAATGCTAATATAATTGGATCATACAACCATCCCTCAATGTGCAATAAATAATCACTCCAAAGTTCCTATCTAGTGGAGAACATAAGAAGAAATTGTTTGTAGGGTATGAAACCACCTCGAAGCTGTTCTTTCTAATTGATCTATCCAAGAGTTAATACTAAAATAACACAAAATAATTTCATATTCATAATACTCAATCCAACACAAAGAACCTCAAAGAGTGCCCCAAGATTTCTACCAGAGAAACAAAAGATGGGAACGTGCATCAACCCGTATTCATAGATTATCCCAATGTCATCGCGGGAATCCACGAGTTGAGTGCCAAAACACATATCAAGTGAATCAATATGATACCCCATTGTCACCACGAGTATTCATATGCAAGACATATATCAAGTGCTCTCAAATCCATAAAAGCATTCAACCCGATAACAACGAAATCTCAAAGGGAAAAACTCAATTCATCACAACAAGATAGAGAGGGGAAAACACCATATGATCCGAATATATTAACAAAGCCCGCGATACATCAAGATCATGACATCTCAAGAACACGAGAGAGAGATTAAACACATAGCAACTTGTACAAACCCTCAGCCCCAAGGGTGGACCACTCCCTCCGCATCGTGGTGGCAGCTGGGATGATGAAGATGGCCGCAGGTGATGATTTCCCCCTCCGATGGAGTGCCAGAACGGGGTCTAGATTGGTTTTTGGTGGCTACAGAGGCTTGCGGCGGCGAAACTTCTCATCTAGGGTTACCCCGAGGGTTTTTGGAATATTTGGCAATTTATAGGGCGAAGATGGGTGCGGGAAGCCACCAAGGTGGGCACAACCCACCTGGGCGCGCCTGGGCCCCTAGGCGCGCCCTGGTGGGTTGTGCCCCCCTCGGGGCACCCCCTAGGTGCTGCTCTGGCCCACTGGATGTCTTCTGGTCCATAAAAAATCCACAAAAAGTTTTGCGGTGTTTGGACTCCGTTTGATATTGATTTCCTGCGATGTAAAAAACAAGCAAAAAACAGCAACTGGCACTGGGGACTGGGTCAATAGGTTAGTCCCAAAAAATGATATAACGTTGCTATAAAATGATTGTAAAACATCCAAGAATGATAATATAACAATATGAATACTTCATAAATTATAGATACGTTAGAGACGTATCAATATCAAATAACCTCTTTTCACTGGCAAGTTTGAAATCATAATTGAGTTCTTTAATTTCCCAATAAGATTTATGTTCTAACTCAAGAGGCAAATGACAAGCCTTTTCATAAACCATTTTATATAGTGACATACCCATAGGATTTTTATAAGCTGTTATGTAGGCTGAAAGTGCGTTATCTAATTTCTTATACCAATTCTTTCAGGACCTATTGACAGTTTTTTGTAATATTAATTTAATTTCTCCATTGCTAAGTTCAACTTGAATACTATATTAAGGATGATAGGATCACTGGTGCACAGACCTGCTATACAAACGGTTTTTACACCCCTTTCCGTGACTGAGTTTGGAAACATCACCAAGTGAGTGTGGGTGATAGGGGGGGTCCTTCCCACATGACCCAGAAACCGTCGGGGATAGGCCCTCCTGGCACACAGGCTGGGGAAAAATGAGCTCGTGTGCGGTCTGGCGAGGCATCGAAACCCAATCGTTTTCGTTCATATGTACATCCCACACGGTGAATCCTAGAAAAACATTTTCGTTCGTATGTATAACTGATATGTCTCCAACGTATCTATAATTTTTGATTGTTCCATGCTATTATATTATCTGTTTTGGATGTTTAATGGGCTTTATTATGCAATTTTATATTATTTTTGGGACTAACCTATTAACCAAAGGCCCAGTGCAATTTGTTGTTTTTTTTGCCTATTTCAGTGTTTCATAGAAAAGGAATATCAAACGGAATCCAAATGGAATGAAACCTTCGCGAGGATCTTTTTTGGAACAAACGCAATCCAGGAGACTTGGAGTAAAGGTCAAGGAAGCAACGAGGCGGCCACGAGGTAGGGCGGCGGCCCAGGGGGGCAGGTGCGCCCCCACCCTCGTGGGCCCCTTGTAGCTCCACCAACCTACTTCTTTCGCCTATATATACTCTTATACCCTGAAAACATCTAGGAGAGCCACGCAACCACTTTTCCACCGCCGCAACCTTCTATACCCGTGAGATCCCATCTGGGGACCTTTTCTGGCGATCTGCCGGAGGGGGCTTCGATCACGGAGGGCTTCTACATCAACACCATAGCCTCTCCGATGATGTGTGAGTAGTTTACCACGGACCTTCGGGTCCATAGTTATTAGCTAGATGGATTCTTCTCTCTCTTCGATCTTCAATACAAAGTTCTCCTCGATGTTCTTGGAGATCTATTAGATGTAATACTTTTCGCGGTGTGTTTGTCGAGATCCGATGAATTGTGGGTTTATGATCAAGTTTATATATGAACAATATTTGATTCTTCTCTAAATTCTTATATGCATGATTTGATATCTTTGCAAGTCTCTTCGAACTATCAGTTTGGTTTGGCCTACTAGATTGATATTTCTTGCAATGGGATAAGTGCTTAGCTTTGGGTTCAATCTTGTGGTGCTCGATCCCAGCGACAGAAAGGGAACCGACACGTATTGTATTGTTGCCATCGAGGATAAAAAGATGGGGTTTATATCATATTGCTTGAGTTTATCCCTCTACATCATGTCATCTTGCCTAAAGCGTTACTCTATTCTTATGAACTTAATACTCTAGATTCATGCTGGATAACGGTCGATGTGTGGAGTAATAGTAGTAGATGCATAATCATTTCGGTCTACTTGACACGGACGTGATGCCTATGTTTATGATCATGCCTAGATATTCTCATAACTATGCGCTTTTCTATTAATTGCTCGGCAGTAATTTGTTCACCCACTGTAAGATATGCTATTTTGAGAGAAGCCACTAGTGAAACCCATGGCCCCCGGGTCTACTTTACAGCATATAAGTTTCTGATCTATAATTCTAGTTTACTGTTTATTTTGCAATCTTTATTTTCCAATCTATACAACAAAAATACCAAAAATATTTATCTTATTATCTTTATCAGATCTCACTTTTGCAAGTGGCCGTGAAGGGATTCACAACCCCTTTATCGCGTTGGTTGCAAGGTTCTTATTTGTTTGTGTAGGTGCGAGGGACTCGTGCGTGGCCTCCTACTGGATTGATACCTTGGTTCTCAAAAACTGAGGGAAATACTTATGCTACTTTGCCGCATCATCCTTTCCTCTTCAAGGGAAAACCAACGCATACTCAAGAGGTAGCAAGAAGGATTTCCGGCGCCGTTGCCGGGGAGATCTATGCTCAAGTCAAGACATACCTGTCGGTGTCAAAACTGGCAGATCTCGGGATAGGGGGTCCCGAGCTGTGGATTCTCGGATCAATGGTGATAGGAACGAAGGAGACGATGTTTTACCCAGGTTCGGGCCCTCTTGATGGAGGTAAAACCCTATGTCCTGCTCTTGTTTATATTGATGGAGTATCAAGTACAGAGTTGATCTACCTCGAGATCATATGTTGTGGTCTAAAACCTGAGGGTATGATGAATAATGCCATAATAATCTAGCGACTAGCCTGGCCTCGACTTATATAATGTACCGGAGGCCTAGGATAACAAGAGTCCTACTCGAATACATTGGTGGAGAGGAGTCCTTGTCTTGATCATCAAGTCTTGTGGAATCTTCCTCGTGTGCGGCATGGGCTGCCCGAAGTGGCCCATGACTGAACCGCCATGGGGTCCTCGGCCCAATCCAGCTGGCCGGGAGATGATGTTGTGAGTACCCCCTAGTCCAGGACACCGTCAGTAGCCCCCTGATTCGGTCTTCAAGTTGGGGATGCTCCTTGATTCTTCTGAACTGTTCTTCATCTTCGGTCGTCGGTCTTGAAAACTGGTTCAACAAATCTTCTTATCTTCGATCTTGAGGATCCCAGAAGTAAATCCAAAGAGTTTACATGTCGGGTATCCTGAGGAGCCCCTTTAAGTTATCGGCTGTTATCAATGCCTTGTTATTTTTACGCCCACCTCGGGTTTGAAGTGTTTCCCGCGCGGTGGTGTCCTCTCGTGTCCGAGCTCCAACGCCGGACTGCATTCGAGGTATCTTTTGCAGCCGAGCACCAACGCCGGATCGCTTCTGAGCTTCAATGCCGGAATGTATCCGAGCTCCAATGCTGGACTGTATCCGAGGTGTCATAGATTACCTTGGTCTTGAAAAATTTTTAGTCAAGCTTAATGCCGGAAATTCCCTCTAAGGAGCTAGCCACTTGCATCCGAGCTATATGCCAAACTGCTTCCGAGCTGGCTCAGCACCTCGGTCATGGGCTGATTGTTTGCGGATTTTATTTCCGATTGGTATAAATTTATTTGCTGAAGAGATGTATGGCCAGTAGCTCTCAAGGTGTCTGTCGGCCTAAAATCCGAGATGCACCTGAAGGAAAATATGAAACCGTTGATCCTAGTAGCTTCTGAGACTCAGGTCGTGAAATCGACCTGAGGATCAACTCCAAGCTCGGCAGCATACATAGGTATAGAAACGCGGTGTAATATATTAGAGGTAATAGTGATCGGCGGACGGGCCCTTGAGACAGGGTTTTGAGAAGTCGCCGTAATATATTAGCTTGATGTCGGATAAGTCCCAGATGGTACTTATTGTTGTCCGAAGACGCGTTTGCCCATAGTTCGGTCCAGCCGAACATTGAGCACTTTGAATTTTCTGCATTGAATAGGCAATGCAGTAGCCCCTGAGACACTGGTCGGATGGCAACACCAGATCAGGGGATCGATGCGCCCCTTTTAATATTAGTGAATGATAAGCCTGAAGCCCAGTAGCCCTCGAGCCTTAATGTGGGCACGAGTGGCCGAATTAAGGATCGATATCCAGAGTAAAATCATAAAGTATGTGTAATGATTATGCGTATCCAAGTACTTTACATCATTAATGCTCGGATCCACGTTGTACAAAACTTTGTTGACCGACCATCGGCTTCAACCAACTCGGCCAGAAGCCGGGGAGTGTTTTTCCTACTTTATGAAGCTGCTATAAGGGCAAAGATTTATGGAAAACAAGGCAATCCGGCCATACGATTTTATAAACAAAGGTACGCAGAGAGATATGAAACATCTTCCAAAGAAAATAATCCTGCTGTCGGTTCCTTTCTTTGGGTTGTCGTGCTGATCATGATCATGAAACCTCACCTCCAATCAATGTGGGAGGAAAATATTGATGATTTAGTTCGGGGAAAGTTCCCGAACTCTATGGTATTAATGAACCAAAATTTTCACTTCCGTCGTTGCCGACCAATTATATCCTTTAAGATCGCTAGCTTTCGGCTTCACCCAGTCTGAGGTACTAACTCGGATGACCCGGTAGTAACAATCACAGAGGTGCTCCCTTTACCGCCTCGCCGATTAACCGGGAACGTAGGGGTAAGCACAGGAGCCAGGCAACCCAGCTTGGCCAAAATCTTAAGTCAAATTAATGCATATTTGTGGCTTTATAACGATGATTACGAAAGGTAGCTGTCGGGGATATACCCCGCGGTATGACCCGGCTTGATGTATGACCCGGCCGGACCTGGCGACTCACCAATAACTATGACCCGGCGTCGGCAACAATTATGACCCGGTGCTATCAATACTTACAAACCAGATATTTTGACAATGATAAACCGGCAAGTTCTACAGGTCGGCTGAAAGTCAGATGAGTATTTTAAGACCAATATTTTTTAAGCCGGTGCTTTGGAAGCCGATTCAAGTGGATTATTTCTGACAATATTTCTCTACAAGAGACCAATGTCAGCAAATTGACTCTGAAGCTGGCCTATTGATCCGGATTTCTCAAAAGAAGTATCTGGAATTTTTACATTGACAAAGTCGAAAAATATCTGCTAAGGGAGATTTGCTATGAGATCATGGACATGTAGATATCAACAAGGAAATGACAAGGACTTAACGATGATCAAGTGCCGGCTTATAAGAATTTTTTAACCCGAAGCACAATCTATCAAATTTGTTCTTGTGTTTATTTTGCAGGATCAGTTTAACATGGATAAATCCAAATTAAACTGAGGGCTAATGTCAGGGATATACCCTGCGGTATGACCCGGCTTTGTATGACCCGGCCGGACCTGGCGACTCACTGGTGCCCCGCCCTGACTTGGCGACTCACTAAGTGACCCGCCCGGATCTCTCCACTCACTGATGACCCGGCCGAACCAGGTGACTCATTGATGACCCGGCCAGCGGGTTAGAGGAGCGACAAGACCCGGAGGCCTAGTAGGCAGTTCAAGGAAGGCCGGCTTATGTTATGGTAGGCCGGCTTAAGAGGAAAGCATAAAAAATATTCCCTTATAAACGAAGCAAGAATAGGACTCCACTTGTAATAGAGTAATCCTAATCCTAATAGGACTAGTCATGTAAGCCGCCCCTTCAACATATATAAGGAGGGGCAGGGCACCCCAAGAGGGACAGGTTCCACAGGTGAGACAGGTTAGGTTTAGACAGACAACTCAAGAGCACTCGAGATAGAGCGCCTTTGTAATCGTGATCATCATCATCAATATCAATGAAGCAGGATGTAAGCTTTTACCTCCACCGTGAGGGGCCGAACCTGGGTAAAACATCGCGTCTCTTGTCCCGCTCAATCCCTCTTAAGCTACCACATAGATGCGTTGGCCTCGCGACTAAGTCTTAACACTAAGGACATCTGCTGTGATAATTCCACGACAGTTGGCGCCCACCGTGGGGCCTGCGCACGGTGGTGATAAATTCTTGAAAGGATCTCTCTCTTAGAGATTGAGAAGTTCATAATTTTCCGGATGAAGAAGACCCGATTTAGAAGGATCTACAACAACTGCGAGTTCATTGTTCAAGATTGAAGAAGTTTCCCGCAGTGTGTATAAGATTGAGATTGAGAAAATTTAGGGTTGCCGAAAGCCGGCGGGAGATATTTCAGCTGCGCCACACCCTCAAGCCGCCGAGACAGGCAGGAAATCGGTCTCGCCGAGATAAATTGCCGCGTCATGTGGGCTGTTAAAGCTGGCAGGTTCCGTCACCAGAAGTAATCAGAGACATACGACAAGCGTCATATGTGTCATCTGCTAGTACAAACGGAGATTAGGACAGCTGCTTGCGGCCACGAGTTCATCAGATCAATCTACATGAATCAAGTATCTGTTGATCGACCCAAAACCTAAAGCCTGATGAATTCCCAAGTTATTTCACGTGAAAGATTTCTCAACTAGTAGTACGAGTCCAAAAGCTATATGGTGATGTACTACCATCAGACGTGAGACAGCAAAAGCTAATGATGAGTGCCCGACTCTCGAGGCCAAAGGAAAAAATAATGATAGGGGAAAGGATGGACGACCAAGAAACAGAAACGGCCACAATCTGGACTCTGTTTTTTTTTAGACAAACCTGGACTCTGTTGTTGCTTGCGCAGCCCCGTCTCCGAGCCGGTTACGATTTTAGCAGCCTCGCCTCCGTTTCCGAGTGGCCCATCAACAGTCTTCAAGCCTTGAGCCGCCCTTTCCTTTCCCTACAGTCTGCTCGTACGCCGCTACGGCGGCCATGCCTACAAGTTGCTGCCCCAGCAGATCCCGAGCTGCCTTCTCAGGCCGGGTCAACCATCTGTTGCATACAGCTGCACGTACTTCTACTATTCCTTACTACTGTCTGTGCAAGCAACTACATGACAAAATTCACGACAAAATAAAAAAGGATCAAGTCCCCAGAATGAAAAAGGACGGAAGGGAGCGCACACAATCAGATCAACCAAGCGGCAATTATGCATTACAAAAGTGGAGTCAAACCTCGGATACGGAGCGCGCCAGCATGACCCTACATTATCGTTCAGCCGTGCCACGCTGCCTGAGCCAAACGCTGCGGCCGATTCACCCGTTTGCCCGGCGTACAACGCCACGGCCGAGTCGCCCGTCTGCGCCGACTTACAACACCGCGGTTGACTCGCCCGACCGCGTCGGTTTATAATGCTACGGCCGGTTTTTTCTTACAGTAACTTTTCACTCGTTGAGACGCCCGAGGAAAATTCCAGGACAAAGTCCACTACAAAAGTGACGTCATGCCATGGAAATAAGGCTCACACCAGTTTAAAACGTTGCAGCCGTCTCTCGCGACCGCACCGGCTTACAATGCCATAGCCGCCACTATAAACCGCGGCCGTCTCCTGCAGGGTGTTGTACTGTTTGCGAGAAGATAAGCAGTCCCAGGCGGGCAGTTGCTGTAGCCCACTGGTTCGACCGGTTCTAAGGTGGAATATTGATGCTACTCAGAGGGCGCCATTCAGTTCAGATTGATTTGGTACCGATCCAGCGTCAGCACAATTATTACAATCACCCAAGGTATTCTATGGGTATGGACACCAGCGAAGAACCAAGGACCAAGGGGTTTGATTGAGTAAAAACGAAGAATGGTTTGATCTGCATGTCGAAGCTTGGTTTTCTTGTTTTGCAGCCATCTGACAAAAATATCAGGTGCTATCTTCACATTTATTTAATTAAAATATTTTTTTTCTCCGACAAACAAACTACTATGCTATGTGGTATTTTTTCGCAGGACCATTATTCATTTCAACGATGTCGCAAAGGGGCGTGCGCTAATATTATTTTTGCACTAACGCGTTCGTGCCGTGCTGCTGGACGGATACATGCGCAAGTCGCCGCCCCTGCTACATCAATACACGCGGCTAACTAGCCGTCCGCACCCGCGGCCGACTCGCCCGCATCCGTGTCGTTTCCAACATCGCGGCTGACTCGCCCGTCTGCGCGGCTTATCGCACCTGTGGTTGACTCATCCGTCTGCACCTGCTTATAATGTCGCGGCCGGCTCATCTGCTCCTGCGGCCGACTCTCCCGTGATTGATTTCAACTTCAACATGGTGATCATCAACTCCGCGGTAGATAATTACTGGCCTAACATATCAGGTGAAATCCATCCAGTATATTTTTATATTATATATTGCTTTCTTTAAAAGAGCAATTACTCTGGCTTGCAAGTTCTCCAGTGCAGGACAAGTTATATCACTGAGATGTTGAAGGATTCATACCGGTTTATATCACGGTCAAATATGGAGAATCTCAAGACAACTTCTCGAGTCGTCTTAAGACTCGGAGGCTACAATGGCATGACTCGGCAAAATTGGCCAGTATCAATAATCCAGAACTCCGGGTCATTGGAGAAAAAAAATAACCCGGCTCCGGAGACTACTGCTATATTGATAAGAATTTAAAGGCCGTCAGAAAATTTCCGGTTCAAAATGAAGAATGTCGGTTTAAAATCCGGCTCAAGGTAAACCTGTCTCCCACAAAGCTTTGAAGCTCTCAATATCTGGTTTGAAATTCCGGTTTAAAAAGAATTCATCTCTCGCAAGTTCGAGTTTTCAGAAAAAATTACAGGGACCAAAGAGAGTTTGTTGCACAGCACAACTCAAACATAGGCACCCGGCGAGCACAGCTCAGAAATATATCACTTGGGGGCTTCCGGCTTATTGAGCTAAGCTATGATTACCCTTTGATCCGGTTCATAGCTATAGTTACAGGTCATTTGGGGGCTTCCTATTCAAACATAGGTCGTATTCGAACCAAAGAGAACACAGCTGTCGGTACCCTCTTGATCGGCGCAATGCCAAACCCACTAGGGGGCTTCTTGATCGTATTCGAATCATAGGTTAACCCCTTTTGGGTCCGACTTTGATCGTATTCGAATCAGAGTCGTTAAAAGACTCTCAAGGTCATTTTAGGGCTTCCTGTTCAAACATAGGTCGTATTCGAACCAAATAGAACATAGTTGTCGGTACCCTCTTGATCGGTGCAACGCCAAAATCACTAGGGGGCTTCATGATCGTATTCGAATCCTAGCTTAACCCCTTTTGGTCCGGTTTACTGATCGTATTCGAATCAGAAGCCTCATTTTTTCTCTGTTTGGCTTAAGTTTTTTGAAAACAATCTTTGGTTTTGTCTTGAGACCTTTTTGTTCATATCTGAAGCATATATGTGGTTTCGATTAACCCGGCTTGACTTTGGATGATAAGTCGCCATATATGACAATCATAAACATTTGGAAGTTTTGGCTTCTAAAGATTCGGTTATCACCCTTACTGCACAGGTATCCTAAACCAGCAGTACGATTCAATATCACAGGAACCGGTTTTCCAAACCGGATTATATTATTCAAATCTTTAATAGCCAACATGGTTGGATTTTTATTATGGTTATCAATAGCCAATATTATGGAGGTATTCAAAGTCGCTTCAGCGCAATGGTTATTATTTTATTAATGGACATGATTTATTTTTACAATGGAGGGAATAGTCCCGAGTCGCTTGCAGGCTGACGACCCGGCACTTGGGGGCTACATTATTCAAATTGATATTACATCAAATATGCAAGTCCCATGTCACTGCCAGCATGCACCATGGCACTTGGGGGCTAATGCAAAGTCATTTTTTGATCAAATTATTGAAGACCCGACTCATCCCATTTTAATGAGCCGGCCCTTGGGGGCTACCAATTGCTCCTGTCAAAAATTCAAGGTGCATAAGCCTCAGTCCATTATATTGAAAGATTCACTACTCAGTTGGTAGAGCACAAAGCTCTTAACCTTATGGACATGGGTTCAAGCCCCATGATGGGGGTCACGTCATATGATGTTCTTTTCAAATAAGTATATATAAAGTCCCAGCTCAATATTATCTTACTGAGCCGGCCCTTGGGGGCTACACATTGTTGTTCAAGTCTATATGATCATATTTATAAAGCCCCTGCTCATTATTGCATAATGGCCCGGCCCTTGGGGGCTACACTGGTTGAAGTTTTTATGAGTATAAGGAAATTACAAGTCCCAGGTTGCTGCAAGCATGACAACCCGACAATTGGGGGCTACATATATGGAGTATTCAGTCTTTACTAGTGACTAAGATGAACAACATGGGTTTCTTCAAAGTGGCAGTATTTATATTGAAGCAAGTCTTAAGTCATCACTTTGTTTCTTCTCAAGACTTGGGGGCTATAGGTAATATGGATATAAGGGAGAAAAATCTTCAAATTCTCAGTTTTGAGTAAACCAGATTGACACGACGTCACCAATAACTATGACCCGGCGTCGGTAACAATTATGACCCGGTGCTATCAATATTTACAAACCGGATATTTTGACAATGATAAACCGGCAAGTTCTACAAGTCGGCTGAAAGTCAGATGAGTATTTCAAGACCAATATTTTTTAAGCCGGTGCTTTGGAAGCCGATTCAAGTGGATTATTTCTTACAATATTTCTCTACAAGAGACCAATGTCAGCAAATTGACTCTGAAGCTGGCCTATTGACCCGAATTTCTCAAAAGAAGTATATGGAATTTTTACATTGACAAAGTCGAAACATGTATGCTAAGGGCGATTTGCTATGAGATCATGGACATGTAGATATCAACAAGGAAATGACAAGGACTTAACGATGATCAAGTGCCGGCTTATAAGAATTTTTTAACCCGTAGCACAATCTATCAAATTTGTTCTTGTGTTTATTTTGCAGGATCAGTTTAACATGGATAAATCCAAATTAAACTGGGGGCTAATGTCGGGGATATACCCCGCGGTATGACCCTGCTTGATGTATGACCCGGCCGGACCTGGCGACTCACTGGTGCCCCGCCCTGACTTGGCGACTCACTAGGTGACCCGCCCAGATCTCTCCACTCACTGATGACCTGGCCGAACCAGGTGACTCATTGATGACCCGGCCAGCGGGTTAGAGGAGCGACAAGACCCGGAGGCCTAGTAGGCGGTTCAAGGAAGGCCGGCTTATGTTATGGTAGGCCGGCTTAAGAGGAAAGCATAAGGAATATTCCCTTATAAAGGAAGCAAGACTAGGACTCCACTTGTAATAGAGTAATCCTAATCCTAATAGGACTAGTCATGTAAGCCGCCCTTTCAACATATGTAAGGAGGGGCAGGGCACCCCACGAGGGACATGTTCCACAGGTGAGACAAGTTAGGTTTAGACAGACAACTCAAGAGCTCTCGAGACAGAGCGCCTTTGTAATCGTGATCATCATCATCAATATCAATGAAGCAGGATGTAGGCTTTTACCTCCACCGTGAGGGGCCGAACCTGGGTAGAACATCGCGTCTCTTGTCCCGCTCAACCCCTCTCAAGCTACCTCATAGATGCGTTGGCCTCGCGACTAAGTCCTGACACTAAGGACATCTGCCGTGACATTTCCACGACAGTAGCTGTCGTATATAAAATACGAATGCCGATGATATATTTATTTTGACTTCGTTGCGGCCGTTTATCACTTGAAAGTGGCCCATCGCCGGCTTCCACCCCCTTGTAGATGCTACGCAGGGTGTTTCCGCAATAACAAGACAACCCTTAGCCGACATCTCGGTGCCCGAAGGTGGTTGTGTTAGTAGAAACGATGCAATCAGATAGGCGGGCTTTATAACTTTCACTTAGTCATAGGAGCTTTAAATTGGGGAAGCTAGCTACGAGCCCCCTGTTAGTGTTCGCCACCGACCGAAGTCTAGCCATTATCACTTCGGCCAATGTTATGAAAGGCCCATCGTTTAACACGGGGTAATTGGTATCGATCTATAGTTTGATATCGTCATCGGATCGCTGACCAGTTTACGACCATTGTGACAGTCAGTTTTCGACTTTCTCAACTGAGGTGCTAAACCATTCGAGCTGGAAGCACAATCGTAGTGGTTCTCCCTTTGCACACCGAGCCGAACAAAGCGGAACATAGGAGGCAAGCACAGGAGACGGGCAACCCAACAATTGACCAAAGACACAATTCAAAACCGATGCATATATAGTAATGTCCGAGAATTTTTGTGTTGAATCTCTAAAGGTGTACAACGTTGCACTGCGAGACTTATGCTGGAAACAAACAAATAGTTTAAAAGTGCCATAGGGTTGAAAAACCAAAAAACTTCAGTAAAAACTTTACGCCCAAGCTAAATCAAGTCATTTGGTGTGAATCCGGAAATTGGTCTTACTTTTGTGCTTTTGTCGTGCATTAATATGACACATCCGATCTCAAGACTTCAAGCGGGTCAGCCTATGGCTGCAACCTCCTATCCCGAAGGCGGAGTACTGCTCGTTAGACCAGTTTAGCGAACTAAACTTGAGCGGTCACTAGAGAGAAAATGAGCTATCCTGCTATTGACCACACACTCGCGTCGAAAAAGGAGTGATAAAAAGATTTTGCAACGACTAGGAAGAAAACACATTTTCTATAAAATGGCTCATGTAAATTTAAGAGCCCCCAGTAAACTTATTTAAAAGAATTTTATGTAGAATGATTGTATGTACCGAAGTACTTATATCATATCTGTGTTCACCCAAACTTTTAAACGCGTCTTAAACGACCGTCAGCTACTCCCTCTTCGGTCAAGGGCCGAAAAGTGTTATGTACTCCACCTGTCGAGAATATCGATGGTGCTTCCGATAACCAGGAAATCATGCCATAAGGCTGTAACAAACAAAGCGTGCAGAGGGAACTTATGCTATATTACTGAGAAAGTGTAAGAAGCATCTTCGAAGAAAATAGTACCCCCATCGATACCTTTCTTCGGTTGCTCATTGTTACTATGAGACTTGTGCAATAGATTTTTGTACTCATGAGTTCGGTTGTGTGTCAACCATGATTGAAAACAATAAGAGCGCTAGCTTTCGGCTTCACCCAGTCTGAGGTCCGAGCTCGGATGACCTGATCGTGACAATCGCAGAGGTGCTCCCTTTACTCCCTAGCCGAACAATCGGGAACATACGGGTAAACACAGGAGCAAGGAAACCCAGCTTGCGAAACACTTAAGTCAACATGGTGCATATTGTGGCGTAATACACGAACAAGGAACAAAGCCATACAAGTTTTAATCATATGCAAGAGGAAAGACTTCATAAAGTAAGCCCCCAAGTAAACGGGGTATTTGAATTTGTGTGTCACAAACAAAGTTTTGACAAGGAAGTTTTTCACAAACAACTTTTTGTCAAAAAAGTATAATGCTTGGTTGAACCGAACAAAATTGAAAACTAAAAGTTTTTGAGCATGAAAGCGACTTAGCTGGTTAATGTGCTCGGTATTGATGACGCGGTCCGAGCTTATGGCGGGATGAGCTCCCAGCCCCCAAGCGGGTCCCGAGGTGGTAGAGCAAAGAGCTCGGCGCTCTGAAGTGGAAACATAGCACGACCGATGCAGGCCGACAGTGTGACGCCGAAGTACCCGGCGTGGGTTAATGAAGTGATGACGAAGCCCCCGGTCCAGCCGAGGTGACGTGGTATGTCGATACGCTGAGGTGATAGCGCTGCCCAATACAGATCATTTACCTGTGCACAGAAGATAGTGCAAGCCGGAGATAATAGTAATACTATTTTTTTAAAGGATGCATGATTAATAATTTATGCAAAGTGAGTAATAAAAGAAATATGACCTGTGTGCAGAACACTCGATGAGGTAGAGCTCCCTCAGCGATGCCGAAGTCCCGAGGCAACCGAACATGTCGGTATGGCAATTCGACCAACAAGGTGATCACGCGAGCCGATTTAGGCCGATTGGGACGATGACGTCGGCTTGCCGAAGTGACCGCGTGACGCAGTCGAAATCGATTACCTACACATGTAAAATAGTGTAGTCCAACAATAATAATATAAATATATAAAAATCCTCGCGTATTAATTTACGCAAAATAATTTATTTAAAGATATGCGGCCTAGCGCCGAAGTCAATGTCGATGCAGGGCGTCGCTGTGATGCGGTAAAGGCGTGGCAAAGCCGAACCACCACGCGACCGTCGTTAATGCGGCCACCATTTGATAGACCTGTGTACAGATGATGGAACAAACTAGAGTAATAATTCCTCGGGAAAAATAAACCCAAACAAGCAAAAATTACTAGGATTAATAGCACCTGGTTTATTTGTTGTAGCAATCCGAAGAAAGGTGACTCCCAAAATTGGGACTCGATCCGCACACCCATTGCATGATGGGCGATAAAGCGACGGCATGGCGATGCTGGCAAAGGTTGGCTCGCCGAGGCAAAGCCCCTAGTCCAGCTAACGTGACGAAGCTGGTCGGCTGGTGACGACAGAGTAACCGGATTATGTTGATGAAGAAATAGCAAAGTCCCTGATCCAGCCGAGGTGTCGAAGCCTCCATGTCAGCCGATGAGTCGAAGCAGGTCGGCTGGTGACGCCGAAGTCATCGGAGTAGGTTTGATGAAGATATGGTGAAGCCCCCGGTCTAGCCGAGATGACGAAGCGGGTCGGTAAGGTGACGTTGCAGCTGCCGTGTCAGCCGAGGTGTTGTAGCAGTTCGGCATGATGGACATCGGCTTGAAGAAGCAACAGTGCGACCATGCCGACGCAGGTCGTAACTTGTGACGCGGTCAATGTCGGCTTGATGAAGTGACCATGCGGCGATGCCGGTGTGCCCGCTCCGTGTGATCCATAGGGTGGCGATGTTGGTGATGATTTATCCTTTGCAATTCCGAACTCTTTGTTCGGCTCGCCAAGATGATGATCCAAAGAAGTTGAACTCGGCTCAACAAAGCGATGACATGTCTAGTGCAAGTCGGCAGCCGTGAAGCAATATTGCAGGACTGGTTTGACACCAGCATGACACTGAAGATTACCTTCGAAAAGGAGCAAAATTCGTGAGCATGTGTTCGGAAACAAAACACAATACCCTAGAAATAGATTCTTCCAAAAAGGTTGTCCAATATCTCGTTCATGAAGAGAGATGATCTCAGGTCGGATTCGTATTCGCGCAGAAAACAGATTCGAAAAGTGATGCACTAACCGGAAGGTTCCCGGAGTTTGAATGGTCAGATCGAGCTGAAATTTTGAGAGGTGGTAGATATGGAAATTCTCCAGCGGATGAACGGTTCGATCTTCCAAATAACCTCTAAGCTGGGCTCTAGAGACCACACCCTAAACTCGTCCTGATTCCCGTCTAGACTCGACAAGGCTCCGGTATATCAGAGATCGACGGAGATTGCTCCATTGGAACGCGACGAAATTTTACAGGGTTGTTGTAGACTCAATTCCGCACAGTTCCACTGAAGAAATCGTCAAAGTGATGCTCGAGGAGGTGAAGGAAGTGGATACAAGTTTGCTATCCAGAAGAACAGCACGGTTGCCTGAGGGCAATGTTCACGTTGAGCCCCCAAGCTCCAAGGATGATTCCTCCATGATCATGATAGAGATCGGAGTTGATGTTTTATGAAGGCCCTCGTCCAAACATGACGATTGGAGGCGGGGCACAGTCCTTTGTCAAGCCAAGGTGACCAGTCGAGCCGGCGACGAAGACGCCGACGTCGCAATTGATCTGTAGGCGAGCCATTGATCCTTTGTCGATCTCATAGTGGAACTCTCAATGAAAGCACCAATGTCGGTGTAAAAACCGGCAGATCTCAGGGTAGGGGGTCCGAGCTATGGATTCTCGGATCAAAGGTAACAGGAACGAAGGAGACGATGTTTTACCCAGGTTCGGGTCCTCTTGATGGAGGTAAAACCCTACGTCCTGCTCTTCTTTATATTGATGGAGTATCAAGTACAGAGTTGATCTACCGTGAGATCATATGTTGTAGTCTCAAACCAGAGGGTATGATGAATAATGCCATAATAATCTAGCGACTAGCCTAGCCTCATCTTATATAATGTACCGGAGGCCTAGGATAACAAGAGTCCTAATCGAATATGTTGGTGGAGAGGAGTCCTTGTCTTGATCATCAAGTCTTGTGGAATCTTCCTCGTGTGCGGCATGGGCTGCCCGAAGTGGCCATGAGTGAACCGCCATGGGGTCCTCGGCCCGATCCAGCTGGTCGGGAGACGACGTGGTGGGTACCCCCTAGTCCAGGACACCGTCAATACCAAGTACCCATCACAAACTCTTATCCCTCGCATTACATTATTTGCCATTTACCTCTTGTTTTCCTCACCCCCACTTCACCTTTGCCGTTTTATTCGCCTTTTTTCCGTTCATCTCTTTTCGCTTGCCTCTTGTTTGCTTGTGTGTTGGATTGATTGTTTGTCACGATGGCTCAAGATAACAATAAATTGTGTGACTTTTCCAATACCAACAATAATGATTTTATTAGCACTCTGATTGCTCCTACTACTGATGCTGAATCTTGTTAAATCAATACTGCTTTGTTGAATCTTGTTATGAAAGATCAATTTTCTGGCCTTCCTAGTGAAGATGCCCTTACCCATCTAAACAGCTTTGTTGATTTGTGTGATATGCAAAAAGAATAAATATGTGGATAATAATATGGTTAAATTGAATCTATTTCCGTTTTCGCTTAGAGATCATGCTAAAACTTGGTTCTCTTCTTTGCCTAAAAATATTATTGATTCATGGAGTAAGTGCAAAGATGCATTTATCTCTAAGTATTTCCTCCCCTAAGATCATCTCTCTTAGAAATGATATTATGAATTTTAAGCAACTTGATCATGAGCATGTTGCACAAGCTCGGGAGAGGATGAAATTAATGATACGTAATTGCCCTACACATGGTTTGAATATATGGATGATTATACAAAAAAATTATGTTGGATTGAATTTTGATTTTAGAAACCTTTTAGATTTGGCCTCGGGAGGCACTTTTATGGAAATCACTTTAGGAGAAGATACTAAACTCCTGGACAATATTATGGTTAATTATTCTCAATGGCATACCGAAAGATCCACTAGTAAAAAGGTTCATGCTATTGAAGAGATTAATATTTTGAGTGGAAAGATGGATGAACTTATGAAATTTGTTTGCTAATAAGAGTGCTTCTTCTGATCCTAATGATATGCCTTTGTCCACTTTGATTGAGAATAATAATGAATCTATGGATGTGAATTTTGTTGGTAGGAACAATTTTGGTAACAACGCGTATAAAGGAAATTTTAATTCTAGGCCGTTCCTTAGTAATTCCTTTAATAATTATGGTAATTCCTACAACAACTCTTATGGAAATTTTAATAAGATGCCCTCTGATTTTGAGACTAGTGTTGAAGAATTTATGAATTCACAAAAGAACTTCAATGCCTTGCTTGAAGAAAATTGCTTAAGATTGATGAGTTGGCTAGGATAGTGGATAGAATTTCTCTTGGTGTTGATTCTTTTAAACTTAGATCTATTCCACCTAAGCATGATATCAATGAGTCTCTCTAAGCCATGAGAATTTCCATTGATGAGTGCAAAGAAAGTACCACTAGGATGCGTGCTAAAAGAGATTGCTTTGTGAAAGCATGTTCTTCTAGTTTTCATGATAATAATGATGAAGATCTAAAAGTGATTGGTGTGTCTCCTATTAAGTCTTTTTTTGCCAATATGAATCTTTATAAAGATGGGACTGGAGATGAGTCAACTTTAGTTAGAAGGCGTCCCAATGATTCAGAGTTTTTAGATCTTGATTCAAAAATTGGTAAAAGTGGGATTGAGGAGGTCAAAACTTTACATAGCAATGAACCCACTATTTTGGATTTAAAGGAATTTAATTATGATAATTTCTCTTTGATAGATTGTATTTCCTTGTTGCAATCCATGCCCTCATGTTTATGATCAAAACAAGGCTTTTACCAAACATATCGTTGATGCTTTAATGCAATCCCATGAAGAAAAGCTTGAATTGGAAGTTCCTATCCCTAGAAAACTTTATGATGAGTGGGAACCTACTATTAAAATTAAGATTAAATATCATGAATGCTATGCTTTATGTGATTTGGGTGCTAGTGTTTCCACGATTCCAAAAACTTTGTGTGATGTGTTAGGTTTCCATGAATTTGATGATTGTTCTTTAAATTTGCATCTTGCGGATTCCACCATTAAGAAACCTATGGGAAGAATTAATAATGTTCTTATTGTTGAAAATAGGAATTATGTGCCCATATATTTCATTGTTCTTGATATAGATTGCAATCCTACATGTCCTATTATTCTTGGTAGACCTTTCCTTAGAACGATTGGTGCAATTATTGATATGAAAGAAGGAAATATTAGATTCAAATTTCCATTAAGTAAAGGCATGGAACACTTTCCTAGAAAGAAAATTAAATTACCTCATAAATCTATTATTAGAGCCACATATGGATTGCATACCAAATATGGCAATACCTAGATCTATTCTTGTTTTTATTCCTAGCTAGGGGCGTTAAACGATAGCGCTTGTTGGGAGGCAACCCAATTTTATTTTTGTTCCTTGCTTTTTGTTCCTGTTTAGTAATAAATAAATCATCTATCCTCTGTTATGATTGTGTTTTTTATGTTTTAATTAGTGTTTGTGCCAAGTAAAGCCTTTAAGATCTTTTTGGGTGATTGTTGTTTGATCATGCTGAAAAAACAGAAAGTATGCGCTCATGAGAATAATTTTACTTTTTTTACCAGGGAGCGATAAAATACTTATTCCAACTGCAGTAGATCAATATACAAATTATTTAGGATTTCCTAATTTCTCAGGATTTTTGGGGTTACAGAAGTATTCAAAACCTACAGATTACTACAGACTGATCTGTTTTTGACAGATTCTGTTTTTCGTGTGTTGTTTGCTTATTTTGATGAATCTATAGCTAGTATCGGGGGTATGAACCATAGAGAAGTTGGAATACATTAGGTTTAACACAAATATAAATAAATAATGAGTTCATTACAGTACCTTAAAGTGATGGTTTGTTTTCTTATACTAACGGAGCTCATGAGATTTTCTGTTGAGTTTTGTGTTGTGAAGTTTTCAAGTTTTTGGGTAAAGATTTGATTGATTTTGGAACAAGGAGTGGCAAGAGCCTAAGATTGGGGATTCCCAAGGCACCCCAAGTTAAAATTCAAGGGCAACCAAAAGCCTAAGATTGGGGATGCCCCGGAAGGCATCCCCTCTTTTGTCTTTGTCTATCGGTAACGTTACTTGAGGCTATATTTTTATTCACCACATGATATGTGTTTTGCTTGGAGCATCTTGTATGATTCGAGTCTTTGCTTTTTTGTTTACCACAATCATCCTTTCTGTACACACCTTTGTGGAGAGACACACTTGAATCAGAATTTATTAGAATACTCTATGTGCTTCACTTATATCTTTTTAGCTAGATAATTTTGCTCTGGTGCTTCACTTATACCTTTTTAGAGCACGGTGGTGGTTTTATTTTATAGAAATTATTGATCTCTCATGATTCACTTATATTATTTTGAGAGTCTTTTAGAACAACATGGTAATTTGCTTCGGTTAAGAATTTAGTCCTAATATGATAGGCATCCAAGATGGATATAATAAAAACTTTCATATAGAGTGCACTGAATACTATGAGAAGTTTGATACTTGATGATTGTTTTGAGATATGAAGATGGTGATATTAGAGTCATGCTAGTTGAGTAGTTGTGAATTTTAGAGATACTAATGTTAAAGTTTGTAATTCCCGTAGCATGCACGTATGGTGAACCGTTATGTGATGAAGTCGGAGCATGATTTATTTTTTGATTGTCTTCCTTATGAGTGGCGGTCGGGGACGAGCGATGGTATTTTCTTACCAATCTACCCCCCTAGGATCATGCATGTAATACTTTGTTTCGATAACTAATAGATTTTTGCAATAAGTATGTGAGTTCTTTATGGCTAATGTTGAGTCCATGGATTATACGCATTCTCACCCTTCCACCATTGCTAGCCTCTCTAGTACCGCGCAACTTTAGCCAGTACCATAAACCCACCATACCTTCCTCAAAAGAGCCACCATACCTACCTATTATGGCATTTCCATAGCCATTCCGAGATATATTGCCATGCAACTTTCCACCGTTATGTTTATTATGACACACTCCATCATTGTCATATTGCTTTGCATGATCATGTAGTTGACATCATATTTGTGGCAAAGCCACCATTCATTATTTTTCATACATGTCACTCTTGATTCATTGCACATCCCGGTACACTGCCAGAGTCATTCACATAGAGTCATATTTTGTTCTAAGTATCAAGTTGTAATTCTTGAGTTGTAAGTAAATAAAAGTGATGGTCATCATTATTAGAGCATTGTCCCAGTGAGGAAAGGATGATGGAGACTATGATTCCCCCACAAGTCGGTATGAGACTCTGGACGAAAAAAAAGAAAGAAAAAAGAGGCCATAAAAAAGGAGAAAAGGCCCAAATAAAAAAATGAGAGAAGGAGAGAAGGGGCAATGCTACGATCCTTTTTCCACACTTGTGCTTCAAAGTAGTACCATGATCTTCATGTTAGAGAGTCTCTTATGTTGTCACTTTCATATACTAGTGGGAATTTTTTTATCATAGAACTTGGCTTCTATATTCCAATGATGGGCTTCCTCAAAATGCCCTCGGTCTTCGTGAGCAACCAAGTTGGATGCACACCCACTTAGTTTCTTTTGTCGAGCTTTCATATACTTATAGCTCTAGTGCATCCGTTTCATGGCAATCCCTACTCACTCACATTAATATTTATTAATGGGCATCTCCATAGCCCGTTGATATGCCTAGTTGATGTGAGAATATCTTCTCCTTTTTGTCTTCTCCACAACCACCATTATATTCCACCTATAGTGCTATATCCATGGCTCACGCTCATGTATTGCGTGAAGATTGAAAAAGTTTGAGAACATCAAAAGTATGAAACAATTGCTTGGCTTGTCATCGGGGTTGTGCATGATTTAAATATTTTGTGTGATGAAGATAGAGCATAGCCAGACTATATGATTTTGTAGGGATAGCTTTCTTTGGCCATGTTATTTTGAGAAGACACAATTGCTTAGTTAGTATGCTTGAAGTATTATTGTTTTTATGTCAATATTAAACTTTTGTCTTGAATATTTCAGATCTGAATATTTATGCCACAATAAAGAAAATTAAATTGAAAATTATGTTAGGTAGCATTCCACATCAAAAATTCTGTTTTGATCATTTACCTACTCGAGGACGAGCGGGAATTAAGCTTGGGGATGCTTGATACGTCTCCAATGTATCTATAATTTTTGATTGTTCCATGCTATTATATTATCTATTTTGGATGTTTAATGGGCTTTATTATGCACTTTTATATTATTTTTGGGACTAACCTATTAACCGAAGGCCCAGTGCAATTTGCTGTTTTTTTGCCTATTTCAGTGTTTCGCAGAAAAGGAATATCAAACGGAATGAAACCTTCATAAGGATCTTTTTGGAACAAACGCAATCTAGGAGACTTAGAGTGGAGTTCAAGGAAGCAACGAGGCGGGCACAAGTTAGGGCGGCGCGCACAGGGGGCGTGCACGCCCCCACCCTTGTCGGCGCCTCGTAGCTCCACTGACCTACTTCTTTCGCCTATATATATTCTTGTACCCAGAAAACATCCAGGAGAGCCACGAAACCACTTTTCCACCGCCGCAACCTTCTGTACCCGTGAGATCCCATCTGGGGACCTTTTCCGGCGATCTGCCGGAGGGGGCTTCGATCACGGAGGGCTTCTACATCAATACCAGAGCCTCTCCGATGATGTGTGAGTAGTTTACCACGGACCTTCGGGTCCATAGTTATTATCTAGATGGCTTCTTCTCTCTCTTTGATCTTCAATACAAAGTTCTCCTTGATGTTCTTGGAGATCTATTAGATGTAATACTTTTCGCGGTGTGTTTGTCGAGATCCAATGAATTGTGGGTTTATGATCAAGTTTATCTATGAACAATATTTGATTCTTCTCTGAATTCTTATATGCATGATTTGATATATTTGCAAGTCTCTTCGAATTATCAGTTTGGTTTGGCCTACTAGATTGATCTTTCTTGCAATGGGAGAAGTGCTTAGCTTTGGGTTCAATCTTGCGGTGCTCGATCCCAGTGACAGAAAGGGAACCGAAACATATTGTATTGTTGCCATCGACTATAAAAAGATGGAGTTTATATCATATTGCTTGAGTTTATCCCTCTACATCATGTCATCTTGCCTAATGTGTTACTATGTTCTTATGAACTTAAAACTCTAGATGCATGCTGGATAGCGGTCGATGTGTGGAGTAATAGTAGTAGATGTAGAAATCGTTTCGGCCTACTTGACACGGACATGATGCCTATGTTTATGATCATGCCTACATATTCTCATAACTATGCGCTTTTCTATCAATTGCTCGGCAGTAATTTGTTCACCCACCGTAAGATATGCTATTTTGAGAGAAGCCAATAGTGAATGCTATGGCCCTCGGGTCTACTTTACATCATATAAGTTTCTGATCTATAATTATAGTTTACTATTTATTTTGCAATCTTTATTTTCCAATCTATACAACAAAAATACCAAAAATATTTATCTTATTATCTTTATCAGATCTCACTTTTGCAAGTGGCCGTGAAGGGATTCACAACCCCTTTATCGCGTTGGTTGCAAGGTTCTTATTTGTTTGTGCAGTTACTAGGCGATTTGCTTGCATTCTCCTACTGGATTGATACCTTGGTTCTCAAAAACTGTGGGAAATACTTACGCTACTTTGTTGCATCACCCTTTCCTCTTCAAGGGAAAACCAACGCATGCTCAAGAGGTAGCAATATCACACATAGTTTTTGTGTGGAAACGTTTGTGCAAGGTGGCCTAATGCAAATAGTTCTCTACCGGAAGCCGTGTGTGATTGTTAGTTGATTAAACACACCGACTTTCTAAAAACCATGTGGGTTGTTTGAGTTCATCACCCACGGTGTTGTCCGAGTAACCGTCTGCAATAGAAAACCCCAATAAGCAGGGTTATTAGCATATTATTGATAATCCATGTAGTAATCAAATTGATATTTCTTATAAAACACACTAGATATTTCATATCTGTATAACGACAACCAGGATTTCATAATCGAATTACATCAGATAAGTTTGGCACTTAGTTACACCATTACACAACAGCACCAAGTTTCACATGCAACATCGAAAACCTTTGGAAAGTAGCATCATACACGGTAAATTTACAGATGAATCTCATCTGGGAACTGCAGAAGCGGAAGGCAAATATTGATCCTTTGGTGATGTTGAATGTCCTTGCAACTTTAGGCTAGTGGCTATGGATAATTGCCCGACCAACCTTCGTCCTCTTCAAGAAGACTTCAATATTGTACCGTGGGTGTTCAATGAATACCTTCCTCGCCTCTTGACGCAGGTGGTTTGAGAGGTAATCATCGGTGATCTGCTTTGAAAAGTACTGAAAACAAAGATATGCATAAATAGCTGTTATAAATTTTGAAATGGCGCAAGGGGTAAAAACAAGGTAAAAGAGTTAGTACCATCCTATAGTTGACTAATGTCTTCTTCATTGTGCAAACAAAGATCTTGCTATTATTCGTCGCAAGTTTCTTCATCCTAACAATCTTTCTGAGTTTCTTGACTTGACTGATATTCATGGACATCTCATTTCCTCATATGCAAAATGGGTCGAACAATGAGTCTAAGCCTCTGACAACAGGACCTACATGTGCAAGACCAAATTGTAAGAAACCTAAATATTAGAATGATTCCTGCAACTGCACAATAATGTGCTATTAGCGAAAGGACCGTGCATGAGCAAACCTTGATGGTAAACCGCAGTGTCTCCCATTGTTTCCTGCAACACACATAAGGAAGATCTTGATCAGGTTAACTGAGAGTTGCCATACTATCAGTACAATATGTATTGAGTACAACCAAATTCGATTTATTTCTCACATGCACAATACAAAATTGTACCCACAACAAATGAAAATCAAATTGCAGAACTGAATTAAACAACTAAATGGACAACAGACCAAATGAACCAAAACAGTTAACTGAGCACGACATTGCAGAATAGAAACATGTACTAGAAGATAAGACAGTTAACAAAACAAAGAATGCTTGAGAACAATACTACAAAATGTAGCAATTGTTGGACCGAACTATTAACTCAACATTACATTCCAGAGGACCAAACTATTAACTAAACATTACATTTCAGAGGACCAAACTGTTAACTGAACATCAGATTGCATATTAACATTACAGTGGACAAATCACTAGAAGGCACTGGCGGTGGCCTCGAGAAAACATCACGAACTGTATTTTAAAGTAGACAACCTCGTGGCGGTGTCGACGGTGGCCTTGAAGACGAGGTGCTCCTCCAAGATCTGGCGGTCGGCACACATGGCAGCCATAGTGACCTCATGCGCGTGCGGCCGCGATTTGCTTCTCTGCTGCCAGATGCTACCGAGCTCCATTTATACTGCGTGCGAAATGGCTGTGGGCGGTGCTTAATTAGAGGACGGGGACAATGATTTCACCGGAAGGTGTCATGCTGTCGGTTGGGGCATGTGGGATGAGGAAGGAGGAGGATGGTGTTGGTGGGGTGGAGATTACCTGACCATATCGAGGAGGCCGCGCAACATGAAGAAGGGTTGGTGGCGAGGAGGCTGCGTAGCAAGAAGAAGGGTCGCCGGCGAGGAGGCGGCACTGCAAGAAGAAGGGTCGCTTGTGAGGCGGCGGCGCTGCAAGAAGAAGGGTCACCGGCGAGGAGGTTGAGCTGCCAATAAGCAGCAGTGAAGGTTTGAACTTGCAAAGCAAGGAGGACTAATGTAAATTTGGCTTTTGGTGGGAGGGAGGGGGCAGGGATATAAATATTTCTGCGGTGGCAAACAAATTTCACTCGGTGCCGCGAGAAACTGGTATGCAAGTGCGGTCCAAGCGTGGGCGGTGGACTATAGATGACAAAGCTTCCTGCGTAAGCCAGACAAGACGGTGCGCCAAGATATTTTATATCGCATCCCACACGATTCTTTCTAGTAAACTGTTTGTGGTATACCTGATTTTTTCATTATGTTTTGAAAGACAAAATGGTGTTACGGAGGGAAAGGATGGTGTTTGAATTTCTAGAACATTTATGTACAGGGAACATGCAACTACATGAGTGTCATGTTTAAATTTGGAATTATTCTAGGTTCATTTGGCATTTTTATGCATTAATTGAGTTTCTAGGCATTTAATGTGCATAATTCAAATTTTAACTACAAGCACATGCTCTAGTGCACTAAAGTTTGTTAAAAAATCACATGTTTGTCTTTGGGTGAATTTATAGGTCCCATGCAAGAAATGGGAATGGAATTCAAACATCTCGACGTCGTGGCTCAGCTAGAAATTGGAATTATTCCGGGTTCGTTTGGACTTTTTTATACATTAATTGAATTTCTGGTCATTTAATGTGCATAATTCAAATTTGAACTACAAAGCACATGCTCGAGTGCATCAAAGTTGGTTGAAAAAATCACATGTGTGTCCTTGGGTGAATTTCTAGGTCCCATGCAAGAAATGGGAATGAAATTCAAACATTTGAGCATCGTGGCTCGGCCGAAAATATTGAGAAACTTGGGTTTTTAAGTCATTAAATGCAAAACATGCCTAAAATCATGAAACTTGGCATGGTGTCATGACATGGTACCAGCATGTTGTGGTTTTTTTGGACGAATTGGGACAACCTTTGGTATAAGCTTCTTGCAAACCGGAGCTTCTCTCAAGAAGGCTCGTGGTTCCAAGAGGGAACGTGTCACCTCTATGTGCAAAACGACATACACTGCCTTCTCCCGCCTTAATTTTTTTACACAGGCAGATTAGACCAAATAGAAGTATTGTGCTAAATTTTGGAATTATTCCAGGTTTGTTTGGCCTTTTTATACATTAATTGAATTTCTGGGCATTTAATGTGCATAATTCAAATTTGAACTACAAGCACATGCTCCAGTGCACCAAAGTTGGTTGAAAAATCGCATGTGTGTCCTTGGGTGAATTTCTAGGTCCCATGCAAGAAATGGGAATGGAATTCAAACATCTAGGCGTCCTGCCTCAGCTGGAAATATTGAGAAACTTGGTTTTTTAACTTCTGTAAATCCAAATCACGCCTGAAAATCATGAAACTTGGCACGGTGTCATAATATGGCACCAACATGCTATGGTAATTTTTTCGGCCGAATCGGGACAAGCTTTGGTATAAGCTTCTTGCAAACCGGAGCTTCTCTCAAGAAGGCTCATGGTTTCGAGAGGGAACGTGTCACCTCCGTGTGTGAAATGATATACACTCCCTTCTCCCGCCTTGATTTTTCTACACAGGCAACTTAGACCAAAATAGGAGTTTCGTGCTAAATTTTGGAATTATTCCAAGTTCGTCTGGCATTTTTATACATTAATTGATTTTCCAGGCATTTAATGCACATAATTCAAATTTGAAGTACAAGCGCATGCTCCAGTGCGCAAAAGTTAGTTGAAAATTCATTTATGTGTACTTGGGAGAACTTCTAGGTCCCATGGAAGAAGTGGAGTGGAATTCAAACATCTGGGCGTCTTGGCTCAAACAGAAACATCGAGAAACTTGGTTTTAAATTTCTCGTAAATCCAAAACTCGCCTAAAAATCATGAAACTTGGCATGGTGTCATGACATGGCACCAACATGCTGTGATGATTTTTCTGTCCGATTTGCGAAGGCGCACACATTAAAAAACAACAAAGTCATTTTGGAACAAGTGCTGTCGCATTACATATCGGAAACACAAGTATTATTAAAACCGTGGGCGTTCTACTTACCAATTACGTGCTGCCACGCGTCCCTTTTTATTGGCTAGGAGGTGCCATGTGGGGTAGCTATTTGAGTACGGGAGGCGTGCGATCAGACCCCTGCACGTGCTCATCGGGAGGCGAGCCCTTTGACCTCTATTCGCCGCCCACCTCCCTCCCAATGTCTCCATTAATGGCGCCCGAGCCCCTGCTTCATGGCGTGGCCATGTCTCAATCGACTGGGATTTAAGAGAGAAAAATGAAAATCTGAAAAGAAAGTTTTGCATGGATCTTGATGTAAGATCCGACATACCTATATAGCATCGACTGCGACTTATAACAAGACTGATGAATATAAGGACAATGACAGTGGATAATAATTGTCTTACATATTTAGGAAGATAATTAAAAAGTCCACACACGGCAACGCAAGAAATACACTAGGGCAAAAGAAGAAGGAAGACAAAAATCTGGCTCGCTGATCTCTACTTTCTTGATACGTTGCTGCTGGCCGCGGGAACTATTCTCCACGACAAGCATGATGAGCTCTTTCGTGTCCTCAAGACGCTGTTTGAGAGCATCCGCAGATTCCTCCGCTAGCCTTTGGCGCTCGATGCGGAGCATGTCATTCTCGTCCATAAGTTTCTTGATGATGACGCCGGTCTTCTTCAACAAGTCAGTGGTCTCCTCCCGCTGCTCCACACTTCTGACGATCTTCGCCCTCAGCAGGTCATGCTCGGCCCGGAGCTTCGCATTACCCTCACTTAGTTGCCGGATGACGCCGGTAGCCTATTTAAATGAGGCTTTCATGTCATCCTACAACCTTGCCCAGCCAGAGATCTGATCCATCTAGCTATGGACGATTGCATTCATGCGCCTGTAAGAGCCCTTGCCTTCCCGCGAGACATTTTCCTAGGCCGCCGCGGTGCAGGAGGACATCTCTGCTGCATTCGCGGCGCGGTGGGACATCTCCGCTGCTTCCGCAGCGCGGCCGGACCAGTCTGCTGCATCGATAGTGCGACGGGACCTCCGTGCTACTTCGGTGGTGCGGTGGGACCTCTGTGCTGCTAAGGTCATGCGGTGGGACATGTCGGTAGCTTTCGCGGTGAGATGGGACATCTCTCATGTTGCCGCTTCCATGCTCGCCTCTCCCTGGTGGTAATCTCTCGACCCAGAACTCACGCTGCCATGGCAGACGCAAGGGAACAATGATGAATGACTTGTTTGTTTTTGTGGATGAGGAGTCGAGGAGGAATGTGCAGTCATCTTGGAGTAGTAGTATTTATAACCGAGTACTAATACACTCCTAAGTGGGAAACCGTTTAGGTTTTGATCCGTGTGAACAAGTTTGCAAGTAAATATAGCATGGTACTAATTTGGAATGTGACGGGACGCAGGCTCAAAATTTATTGGCTGTTCTATAATTTCTAAGTCCAGAACTATCACCGGACGGTGTAACGTGGGCATGCTTTCTCGGCCGCGTACGTGGCGTTTGCACCATAGGGTGGACCGCAATAGGCCATGTTAGCACACGTCTTGTTCCAACAACCATGCGCGCTCGTTATTACCACAGCGCACACTTCTTTTAATTAGAATGTGTGCCCGTCTAGCGCACACACGTTGATCTGTCTAACTGTTTCTATTTGTTGTGGCTAATCACAAATAGTTCATCTGTGTGAAGTGTATGCCGTCAATCGCAGACACTTTGATCTGGCTGACCATTTCTGTTCTGTTGCGTAATCGCAAACAGTTAATCCTTGTGAAGTGTATGCCCTCAATCGCACACACCTTTATCTAGCTGCCATTTCTGTTGTTTCGCCTCATCACAAACAGTTAATCCAAGTGAACTGTATGCCGTATATCGCACACGCCTTCATTTGGCTGCCCGTTTTTATTCTTCTTCCTCATCGCAAATAGTTAATTGAACTGAATCATATGCCCCGCATCGCACACGCAACTAAAATCAGAACCGTGTTTGATGGCTCCTCCATCACAAACGTTTTGCATCTTTTTTGACGGTTATTTTACATCACCATTTGCAATTAATGCATCACACACAGTTTCGTCAAAGGGTCTCTGATCGTTGTGTCGCGTTAGCAGCATCCTGCAATAGTGAGTGAAGCAATTCTATGGTCAACATCATATTTAGCAAGCATTTGATGGAAAGCACCATGAATAAAGTGTGAACCACCATCAGTCATCAAATATCTAAGGACTCCAAACCTTGGGAAAATAACTTATTTAAGCATTTAATGGAAGTGTTATGATCAACACTAGTTGGAATAGCTTCTACCCACTTAGTAACATAATCAACAACAACCAAAATATGTGTATAACCCAAACGTCAAATGGTTCAACAACAAGCGAATAATTCATAGGCATTTCCTAATGCTTACCAATACTACCTATGCTTTGACATTCATCACAAGATAAAACAAACTTACGGGCATCCTTAAAGAGAGTAGGCCAATAAAAACTAGATTGCACTACCTTGTGAGCAGTTCTATCTTGATACGTCCATTTTTCATCATGCTTTTATATTGCTATTTATTGCATTATGGGCTGTTATTACACATTATAACATAATACTTATGCCTTTTATATCTTATTTCACAAGGTTTACATGAAGAGGGAGAATGCCGGCAGCTAAAATTCTGGACTGGAAAAGGAGCAAATCTAAGAGACCTATTCTGCACAACTCCAAAAATCCTGAAACTTCACGGAGAATAATTTTGGAATACATAAAAAATATTGGCGGAAGAAAGCACCTGAGGGGACCCACCAGCCAGTCACAAGGGTGGGGGACGCGCCCTACTTCCCTGGGCGTGCCCCTACCTTACCGCCTACGTGGCAGGCCTCCGGCACCCATCTTTTGCTATATGAAGGGTTTTTACCTAGAAAAAAAAATAAAGAGAAAGCTTTCGGGATGAAGCACCGCCGTCTCGAGGCGGAACTTGGGCAAAACCAATCTAGGGCTCCGACGGAGCTATTCTACCGGGGAAACTTCCCTCCCGGAGGGGGAAATCATCGTCATCATCATCACCAATGATCCCCTCATTGAGAGGGGGTCAATCTCCATCAACATCTTCACCAGCACCATCTCCTCTCAAACCCTAGTTCATCTCTTGTATCCGATCTTTGTCTCAAAACGTCTGATTGGTACCTGTGGGTTGCTAGTAGTGTTGATTACTCCTTGTAGTTGATCCTAGTTGGTTTATTGGGTGGAATATCATATGTTCAGATCCTTAATGATAATTAATAATCCTCTGATTACGAACATGAATATGCTTTGTGAGTAGTTATGTCTGTTCCCGTGGACATGGTAGAAGTCTTGTAAGTAATCATGTGAATTTGGTATTCGTTCGATATTTTGATGAGATGTATGTTGTCTCTCCTCTAGTGGTGTTATGTGAACATCGACTACATGACACTTCACCATGATTTGGGCCTAGGGGAAGGCATTGCGATGTAATCAGTAGATGACGGGTTGCTAGAGTGACAGAAGCTTAAACCCTTGTTTATGCGTTGCTTCGTAAGGGGCTGATTTGGATCCATATGTTTCATGCTATGGTTAGATTTATCTTAATTCTTCTTTCGTAGTTGCGGGTGCTTGCGAGAGGGGTTAATCATAAGTGAGAGGATTGTCCAAGGAAGGACAGCACCCAAGCACCGGTCCACCCACATATCAAATTATAAAAGTAACGAACGTGAATCATATGAGCATGATGAAAACTAGCTTGACCATAATTCCCATGTGTCCTCGGTAGCGCTTTGATTTATATAAGAGTTCGTCCAGGCTTGTCCTTTGATACAAAAAGGATTGTGCCACCTTTCTTCACCTTAGTTGCTTTTGTTACTTGTTACTCGTTACGAATCATCTTATCACACAACTATCTATTACCGATAATTTCAATGCTTGCAGAGAATACCTTGCTGAAAACCGCTTGTCATTTTCTTCTTCTCCTCATTGGGTTCGACACTCTTACTTATCGAAAGGACTATGATATATCCCCTATACTAGTGGGTCATCAAGACTCTTTTCTGGCTCCATTGCCGGGAAGTGAAGCGCCTTTGGTAAGTGAAATTTGGTAAGGAAACATTTATATAGTGTGCTGAAATTTACTATCACTTGTTACTATGGAAAATAATCCTTTGAGGGGATTGTTCGGGGTATCTTCACCTCGACCGGAAGAGCAAAGAGTTGCCCCTCAATCTGCTGCACCTACTGAAAATATTTGTTATGAAATTCCTTTGGGTGTGATAGAGAAACTGCTAGCTAATCCTTATACAGGAGATGGAACATTACATCATGATATGCATCTAATCTATGTGGATGAAGTTTGTGGATTATTTAAGCTTGCAGGTTTGCTCAAGGATGAAGTCAAGAAGAACGTCTTCCCTTTATCTTTGAACGAGAAGGCATTGATATGGTATAGGCTATGCGATGATGTTGGGACTTGGAACTAAAATCGATTGAAATTGTAATTTCATCAGAAGTTTTATCCTATGCATCTAGTTCATCGTGATCGGAATTACATATATAATTTTTGGCCTCGTGAAGGAGAAAGTATCACTCAATCTTGGAGGAGGCTTAAGTCAATGTTATATTCATGCCCCAATCATGAGTTCTCAAGAGAAATTATTATTCAGAACTTTTATGCTCGGCTTTCCCGTAATGATCAATCCATACTCGATACTTCTTGTACTGGTTCTTTTATGAAGAAGGCAATTGAATTCAAATGGGATTTATTAGAAAGAATTAAACACAACTCTGAAGATTGGGAACTCGACGAAGGTAAGGAGTCAGGTATAAACCTTAAGTTTGATTATGTTATATCTTTTATGGATACCGATGTTTTTCATTATTTTAGCACTAAATATGGACTTGACTCTGAGATAGTAGCTTCCTTTTGTGAATCATTTGCTACTCATGTTGATCTCCCTAAGGAGAAGTGGTTTAAATATCATCATCCCATTGAAGTAAAAGTAGTAGAACCTATTAAAGTTGAGAAAGAAACTATTACTTATAATGTTGATCATGGTGTTCCTACTGCTTATATTGAGAAACCACCTTTTCCTGTTAGGATAAAGGATCATGCTAAAGCTTCAACTGTGGTTCGTAAGAGTTATACTAGAGCACCTACACCCCTTGAACAAATTAAAGTTGAACCTAGTATTGATATGGTTAAGGATCTCTTGGTTGATAATATTGATGGGCATGTTATTTATTTCTGTGATGAAGCTGCTAGAATGGCCAAACCCGATGATAAAGATAAGCATAGACATGTTGTTGGCATTCCTGTTGTTTCTGTTAAAATAGGATATCATTATTATCATGGCTTATGTGATGTGGGTGCGAGTGTGAGTGCAATTCCTTTTACTTTATATCAAGAAATTATGAATGATATTGCACCTGCTGAGATAGAAGATATTGATGTTACTATTAAGCTTGCCAATAGAGATACTATATCACCAATTGGGATTGTTAGAGATGTTGAAGTCTTGTGTGGGAAAATAAAATACCCTACCGATTTTCTTGTTCTTGGTTCCCCACAAGATGATTTTTGTCCCATTATATTTGGTGGACCTTTCTTGAATACTACTAATGCTAAGATAGATTGCGAGAAAGATATTGTTACCATCGGTTTAGGGGATATGTCTCATGATTTTAATTTCTCTAAATTTCATAGACAACCCCACGATAAAGAATTGCCTAGTAAGGATGAAATTATTGGTCTTGCTTCTATTTCCGTGCCTCCTACTGATCCTTTAGAACAATATTTGCTAGACCATGAGAATGATATATTTATGAATGAAAGAAAGGAATTAGATGAAATATTCTTTAATGAAGGGCCTGTTTTGAAACACAATTTGCCTGTTGAAATCCTTGGAGATCCTCCTCCACCCAAGGGTGTCGGGGAAAACAAACAGGGGCATATATTTTCCCCTGACTCGTGCTCGAACAGTGAAGACACATGCGCGAGTACAAGAAATCAAGATTCTCAGAAGGCCAACATGCAAAACAAGAGGACCAAGGCCAAGCCAGAGAAGTAAGAAACCACCAGGAGAAAAGCCTCCCTTGCCGGGCAGGCAAGCCCAGCAAGGACGGGGTTACCCCCGGAAGAAGATCTCCAAGAAGCCTCGGCAGAGCCTACCGGACTCACGGAGACGGAGCCACCTCACTAAACCACTTCACCGCGATGCACATTGTCGATAAGTGTGGTGTCAAGCCGCAAAGTGACTAAGTGGCAGCCATCTGCCACATGGCAGCCTATTTCTACAGGGAACACCTACAGACGACACCCGTCCTACGATGTGTCAAGCAAGCAGGCGCGAAGCTGGCAAAACTGCCCGGCAAGGCTTGCCGGGCAAGCGACGATGTGATGTCCAGTGGCGTATTTAGTGCACTCTGTCAGCCTGTAGAGTTAGGTATGATAGAACTGCTTGCTATCTTATCAGTGCATAATGACTGAATTGCCACTTTGGTGACCCCTTAACCTATAAAAGGAGGCCCGAGGCAACCTTAGAAAGGGTTGGACACTGGATTAGCAAATCCACTCCCCTCACATTTCATACGCACGTAGCCGTTTATCCCTGAGGCAACCCTACCGGGCAAACGGGAGTAGGGTTTTACGCCTCGCGGTGGCCCGAACCTGGGTAAAAACTGCATGTGTGATCCCTGCCGTGCTGCCCCACGCTCCTCTGCTCTTTGGGCGATGTACCATCCCCCCGCCGAACCAGCAATGGAGCTTTGGTCCCATAGGTGGTCGTGGTTTCCGCGACATGTTTGGCACGCCAGGTAGGGGGATCACTTGTGTGAACCTGAAAGCATGAGCAGCACACCATATCTATGGTAGTCCACCCGAAGCTTTTGGCCTCGGTGGTGGCTGCGAAGATACGAAGACCAGGCAGGGCTGCCCCCGCGCCTACTTCATCCATCACCATGTTCTGCCGTGGCCGCGACTATGGCGGGGATCGTGCCGGCAGTAATTTGCTCCTCTCGGCGACCCATGTGTCGTGACTGCTGCTCGGGCGCCATCCGAAAAAGGGACAAGGCACACCGGCGCGAGGTTCCTCTTTTCCATCCCTCTCCTTTGTCAGTAGCCAAGCCGCTTTGACCCTGGCGTCACCAATGTCGATGACTACTGCGCGTTACTCGGTTCAGCATTTACCCCATTTTGGGAAATCCTGAGTGGAGTGCTGGTATGAATCCATTGGTCGATGCCTCGGCAAGCGTGCTCCGACAAGGTCGTCTACATTGGCGTGGTGCATGCGACAGCTGTCGCCAAGATGCTCGAAAGGAGTGGGGGGAAGGGAGAGGCACCAGAAGAAGCCTGTCACCATATCTCACCGCCCGCCAAACACACACGATGTGTATTCGCCCCTACCAGGAACCAGAGAATCATTCATTTGATTCCCCTCTTTCCGGACATCGCGGGCGCACCCGACACACGTGGCCCAGAGGGATGAAAAGTAGCAAAAACAAAAGCTAAGTCTGCACTATCGTTTTCTTATTAATGCTTCCTAGATTTTTGTGATCGTTTATCCCTTAGCTTCAGTAAGTGTTCGTATTCTGAGAACCCTCATGTGATGGAACCTTGGCTAGTTTCTTTGTCTGCACCATCATTCTGTCTCGGGCCATGCTCACTGACGGTGTCCTGGACTAGGGGGTACTCACCACGTCACCTCCCGACCAGCCGGATCGGGCCGAGGACCCCCATGGCAGTTCACTTATGGGCCACTCCGGGCAGCCCATGCCGCATACAAGGAGGATTCCACAAAGACTTGGCTCATAAGACAGGGACTCCTCTAAACCCTAGGCCTACGATGCATATATAAACCAAGGCCAGGCTAGTCAATAGAATATCTCATATACATTATTACAATCTCGTGGTAGATACATGTACTCTGCACTACACCCCATATGAATACAATCAAAAGCAGGACGTAAGGTTTTACCTCCATCAAGAGGGCCCGAACCTGGATAAAATCCCGTGTCCATGTTACCATCGCTCCAAGACGCCTAGCTTAGGATCCCTACTACAAGATACGCTGGATATAGAACCGACACAGGATAATTGTTCTTCTTATTAGTCATTGCAAAGTCTTTTTCTATCACTCCTTTTTTCGACACAAGTGTGTGGTCAATAGCCGAGGAGCCTAATTTCTCTCTCAAAGCTGCTAGAGTTTAGTTTGCCAAACCGGCCTAACAAGAAGTACTCCACCTTCTGGATAGGAGTTTGAAGCCATAGGCTGGCCCGCTTGAAGTCTTCAGATAGGATGTGTCATGTTAAAGCACGACAAAAGCACAATTTTCTTTTTCTAAGACCAATTTTCGGATTGGCACCAAACACTTGATCTAGTTCGGACATTAAACTTTTGAATAAGTTTTTTTGGCTTTTCGAGCCTATGGAACTTTTAAACTATTTGTGTGTTTCCAGTATTAGTCTTGCAGTGCTACGTCGGACACCTTTAGAGATTCGGCAAAAACAATCTCGGATATTGCTATATATGCATCGATTTCGACTTGTGTCTTCGATCAATAGTTGGGTTGCCTGGCTCCTGTGCTTGCCTCCTACGTTCCACTTTGTTCGGCTAGGTGTGCAAAGGGAGAACCACTGCGATTGTGCTTCCAGATCGCATGGTTAAGCGCCTCAGTGGAGAAAGCCGAAAATTGACTGTCACAATAAGCGTAAACTGGTCAGCGATCCGATAATTGTGTTAAATTATAAGATCGATGGAGGTCACACCATGTTAGGCGACATGCCGTTCATAACTTTTGCCAAAGTGTTAACGGCTTGACCTTGGCTGTCACCGAACACTAACCTGGGGCTAATATTTGGCCTCCCAACTTTAAGCTCCTATGACTAAGTGAAAGTTATAAAGCCCGCATATCTGATTGCCTCGTTTCCACTAACACAACCGCCTTCGGGCACCGAGACATCGGCTAAGGGTTGTTTGTTATTGCGGAGACACCCTGCGTAGCATCTACAAGGGGGTGCAAGCCGATGATTGGCCACTTTCAACTGATAAACGGTCGCAACAGATTCAAAATAAACATATCATCATCATTTGTATTTAATATACGAGGCTTGCCTTCCATAATCATCGTTATAAAGCCATAAATATGCATCAATTTGACTTAAGATTTTGGCCAAGCCGGGTTGCCTGGCTCCTGTGCTTAACCCTACGTTCCCGATTGTTCGGCTAGGCGGTAAAGGGAGCACCTCTGTGATTGTTACTACCGGGTAATCCAGGTTAGTACCTTAGACTGAGTGAAGCCGAAAGCTAGCCATATTAAAGAATATAATTGGTCGGCAATGACGGAAGTGAAAATTTTGGTTCATTTAGACCAAAGAGTTCGAAAACTTTCCCCGAACTAAATCCTCAATATTTTCCTCCCACATTGATTGGAGGTGAGGTTTCATGATCATGGTCAGCATGATAACCCAAGGAAAGGAACCGATAGCGGGACTATTTTTCTTGGAAGATGTTTCTTACATTAAAAAGTAATATCACATATCTCTCCGTGTACCTTTGTTTATAAAACCGTATGACCGGATTGCCTTGTTTGCCGTAAATCTTTGCCCTTATAAAGCCTTAATAAAGTAGGACAAACACTCCCCATCTACTGGCCGAGGAGGTTGAGGCCGATGGTCGGTCAATAAAGTTTTGTACAATGCGAATCTAAGCATTAATGATGTCAAGTACTTGGATACATAGAATCATTACAAATATTTTGTGACTTTACTCCGGATATCGATCCTTAATTCGGCCACCCGTGCCCACATTAAGGCTAGGGGGATACTGGGCTTCGCGCTCATTATTTATAAATATTAAAGGGGCACATCGATCCCCTGATCTGGTGTTGCCACCCAACTAGTGGCTCGGGGGCTACTGCATTGCCTATTCAATGCAGAAAATTCAAAGTGCTCAGTGTTCGGCATGACCGAACTATGGACAAGCGCGTCTTCAGACAACAATAAGTACCATCTGGGACTTATCCGGCGTCAAGCTAATATATCACGGTGACTTCTCACGGCCCTCTCTCAGGGCCCTTCCACTGATCATTATTACCTCTAATATATTATACTGCGTTTCTATACCTAATATTAAAGGATGAAGACTTTCATAGTTCTTCATGCGTCACACTTTTATATCCGTTGATTTTATATTAATCATAAAGATTGATGGCTGAGATTTAATAAAAAGATAGTTCTCTTTCCATCACCAAACTTTTGTCTGGTTGCCCCAAGTATGCCCGTTCCTTCAATGTGTACAACTCCTACAGTGGCAATAGAGAAAAGGAAAACACACAAGCACCGTGTCCTTGTGGCCGCGGCCGTTCTTCATCTCCACGGCTGTACTGAAGGTCGTTCTTCATCTCCGGTTTACCTCTAGCACTGCCACCGTCTTGTTCTCCTTCTCCCCATCCGCCTCCAATCTTTTCCAGTGCCATCCCAAGCTTCCACGATCTCCAATCTCTGACTGATCGGAGCCCTTCTAGCAGGACAACTTCTTCAACACGAATCCATGGGGTACCCGATGTCCCGATCTAGATTTCATAGGGACTTTGGTGGGAAGCCCTTAACCAAGAAGCCTTCGACCAAAATCTCTGTCAAATCGCGTCGCACTCCCGATCCAGCCTCTCCTCCGTCTGCTGCTCTTGATCCCCTTCTCTATGCACTGCCTGATGGTTAGCTATGCTGGAAGGAGTGGAGGCGTCGGGGCATCACGATCCTACAAGTTTTGGGTGAAGCAAGTTCCCTGATGAACATTGTGCGTGAGGCTTGGCCTTGCCTGACGCACTCGCCGCTAAGTGTAGGTTGAGGGAGGCACGACGGAGATAACAGGCGCGCCGACCGGAAGGCTGGATACGGTGCTCGGCGCGAGGGGATGTAGTGGCTCACAGGAGCAGCGCCTTCCACGGCCACCCCCGGCTCTAGGGCGTTGGATTCGCTGGTGCGCTCATGCGTAGGTGTCATTTTCTCCCTGACTCTGGTCGCCTTCCATCTCCGGCAACGACGACAAGCTCCGTCCAATCGACGGCGAGATACCCAGGAGAAGTGGATGGCCGATCTAGACCACATCAAACGTCCATGGGGTACCCGATGTCCCGATCTAGATTTCACAGGGACTTTGGTGGGAAGCCCTTAACCAAGAAGCCTTCGACCAAAATCTCTGTCAAATCGCGTCGCACTCCCGATCCAGCCTCTCCTCCGTCTGCTGCTCTTGATCCCCTTCTCTATGCACTGCCCGATGGTTAGCTATGCTGGAAGGAGTGGAGGCGTCGGGGCATCACGATCCTACAAGTTTTGGGTGAAGCAAGTTCCCTGATGAACATTGTGCGTGAGGCTTGGCCTTGCCTGACGCACTCGCCGCTAAGTGTAGGTTAAGGGAGGCACGACGGAGATAACAGGCGCGCCGACCGGAAGGCTGGATACGGTGCTCGGCGCGAGGGGATGTAGTGGCTCACAGGAGCAGCGCCTTCCACGGCCACCCCCGGCTCTAGGGCGTTGGATTCGCTGGTGCGCTCATGCGTAGGTGTCATTTTCTCCCTGACTCTGGTCGCCGTCCATCTCCGGCAACGACGACAAGCTCCGTCCAATCGACGGCGAGATACCCAGGAGAAGTGGATGGCCGATCTAGACCACATCAAACGTCCAGGTTATTCTCCTGACCACGGTGAGGTACCTTTCGATGCGATTAAGAGGTAGACACGACAATAGCAGCGTTGATCCGGTTCAAGCAGCTTTGCAATCGTATATGTCGGCGTCCTGGGAACGGGAGTCCCCAGACTTGCCTGCCTGTGGCCCGCGGCGTGGCTGGGCCAGCAGGCCGTACGGCCCATCTTCACCAACAAAGCGCCCAAGACCCTCGCGAGGGGCCAAGCCTCGCGAGGCGGACGACGCAGGACCTCCTCCGGAGTGGCCTAGCTAGGCAGGCTCGCGAGGAGCGGAGATATCAAGGCGAGGCGAACCTCACAAGGCTCTCGTGACGTGAGCCGTGACGATCGACACCAGGCGGGCGCCAACGCGCGCAGCGTCCTTGTTTCCTCTTTGGTGCAAAGGGGGCAAGCGCAGCCGCGGAGTACCGAGGCCTCAGGCAAAGGTTGCCATTTCGGTGCAACAAGACCAAGACCATGGACTGCAAGACGGAGGTCATCATGGAGCCCAGAACAGCGTCACCACCAGAACTTTGTGTAGGCGAAGACTACTTTTGTCAGTATAGCTTGTACTAGCTATCCCCCTTCAAATTCGCCCGCCATTGTTGGCTCCCTTCCCGCTCAATATTTGGGAAGAGGACTAGGGCCTCTATAAATAGGACTAGCCACCACAGTGGAGGGGATCCCAATCTCAGCTAGAGGGAGACCACCCCGACACACACAAGCTCACTGAGCTCAAGAACACCTCAACCTCAGGAGGCTGTTCTTCCCTTGTATTGTTCATCAGCCCAAGAGGCAATCCACCACCACACTGGAGTAGGGTATTACACCACAACGGTGGCCCGAACTAGTATAAACCCCGTGTACTTTTGTGTTGTGAGTTCGTCGAGTTCGTCCGCAAGATCCTAGCGAGCTAGAGCGTAGATCGGTTGGAGGGAAAGACTTCGCACGCACCCCAGTGTTTGAACCTTAAGGGTTTGCCGGAACCCCACATCCTGACATTTGGCGCGCCAGGTAGGGGTGCGCCGTAGCTTCCCTTCTGTCAGCTTGTCGCTCCGTCGCTTCTTCGTCTCCATGTCGGACGCTCGCCGCGCTCGAGCTGAGCGTCGGGCCGCCCTCGCCGCCCGCGTTGCTCAGACGGCTCCCGTCGGCGGGCCACCTCGTCGTTCTCCGTGCCCCGCCGCCAACGCTGCCACCGGCCCGGTGGGAAACGAGCAGCAGGCGTCCTCGCAACATCCTTCGGTGCGGCAGGACAGCCGCACCGCTACTCCATCACTCACCCCTGCTGGTTCTTCATCTCACGCGCACCATGCTCCCATGGAGGCATGGGCCGCGCTCATCGTGGCGAACGAGCTCCTGCGTTACCGCCCCTCGACGACGTCTATGAGGAGTGGCTTGACCGCGTCGCCGAGCTCGTCCGTGCCGCGGGGGGCTCTCTGGCGCCGTCCCACTCTCTGCCTCCCCTCAGCAGGCCGCAGGCGACGGGGCTCATGGTGTGCCTCCACCGCCTCGACCCCAAGACGGTGCCTTGGCGCCAAGACGCGCGCCTCCGCGGCATGATCCGCCACGCCCGGCGCCCGCGCATGAAGAAAGGAGCTGCCAAGAAATCCCGCGACCGCGAGAAGTTGCACCAGCGCTCCCCGCGCCACCTCGTCAAGACCGCGCCGCTTGTAGTGGCGCAGCGCGGACCTCGCCAAGACCAAGCTCCACCTCCAAAGTGGGCCCCGGCAACCACGGCAGGCTGTCGCGCCTTCACCCTTGAGCTGTGTAGCGTTGCCTGGCCAGGCAAGTTCAAGCCAGATCTGCCTCCTCGGTACGACGGCACCGCCGACCCCGCAGAGTTCCTGCAGCTCTATGAGTTGAGCATCGAAGCGTCCAACGACGACGAAAAAGTCATGGCGAACTGGTTTCCCATGGCTCTCAAGGATGGGGCCCGCTCCTGGCTCCTGAACCTGCAGCACGGCTCGATCTCCTCCTGGGACGAGATGCGCGACCGCTTCATCGCCAACTTCCAGGGCACTCGTGACCGCCCACCGGTCACGGGAGACCTACGCCGCATCAAGCAACAGCCAGGAGAGACCCCCCAGAAGTACATCCAGCACTTCAATAGCACCTGCCTCAAGATCCCGAAGGTCACGGACGAGGCCATCATCTCCGCATTTTCTGACGGCGTCCGCGACGTCAAGATGAAGGAAGAGTTGTCTATCCATGAGGAGATTTGCACATCTCAGGAGCTGTTCAACCTGGCGACCAGGTGCGCAAGAGCTGAGGAGGGGCGCCTCTCTCTCCTTGAGCTGCCAGCTGCAGGAGTGGAGGAAAAGAAGGCCAAGGCTAAGGACGTGAAGCGCAAGGAGGCAGTAGTGCTCGCAGTAGAGCCCGACACCAAGCGAGGCAGAGATCAGCCCGAGTCATCAAAGAACGGCCGCCCATACTGCGCCTTCCACAACCTAAACAACCACAACACCAGCGACTGTTAGGAGCTCAGAGCCATTCGGGAAGGACGCTTCGGCCGACGCCCTGAGCGCAACGATCGGGGCTATGGCCGCAGGGGAGGACGCGGAGGCGGACGCTGGGACGACCGAGGCCCGTGCTAGGAGTGGCGTGACCGGCCTCGTGAGGACCGCTGGCAGGACCAACCTCGTGAGGGCGCCTAGAGGGACCCGCCTCATGAGGATCGCCCCCAGGGCAACGTTGGTCTTCCCCCATTGCCGCTGCAAAGGAGGAATGACGACCACCACCAGGAGGAGGGGGCTGGGGCTTCTAGGAGCCGCGCACGGTCTCTTACATCTTGGGTGGCGCTCAGGCCCCAGCCTCTCAGCGGATCTTCAAACAATTCGCTCGCGAGGTGAACGCGGTGCTCCCCAAGCTTGAAGCCACGCGCCCGCTCCGGTGGTCCCAATGTGCCATCACCTTCAGCTCGGCCAACCAGCTCAAGTGCGCAGCCACCGCTGGCACACTCCCTATGATGTGCTCCCCAGTCATCAGCAATGTGCAAGTCACCAAGACTCTCATCGACGGCGGCGCAGGGCTCAATGTCCTATCCGCCGACACATTCGACAACCTCCAAGTGCCCTATGAGCAGCTCCAGCCAACCAAGCCTTTCTCAGGAGTGATTGACGGTTCCACCACACCAATAGGGCAAGTCCGCCTGCCTATCACCTTCGGGGAGCGCAAGAATTACCGCACCAAGCTCATCAACTTCGACGTAGCGCACATCCTCCTGCTGTACAATGCCATCCTCGGGTACCCAGCCCTGGCCAAGTTCATGACAGTAACTCACCACGGCTACAACGTTCTCAAGATGCCAGGAAGCGGGGGGGATCATCACGGTCCCATGTGAAGAAAGGGATGTGGTGTGCTCCCTTGAGCGCCTTCCAAGCCGCGGCAATCGACAACCCTGACAGCAGAAGTGAAGGCCCTCCGGAGACCATCCCCAAGAAGAAGCTACCGCACCGTGTAGGACCCCAAGAAGATGGCGTCACATCAGGAGCCTCATCAGGATTAGCGCCCGCTCCAGGGGCGCCTCCCTCCACCGCATAGGAAAGTGCGCCCGGCGCCCTCCTCAGGCAAGGCTCGGGGGCTCTCTTCTGGAGGGCCTTAGACCTTGCCAATCTCACGAGGGAGGCGCTTGGGCACCACTTGGAAGCGTGCTTCGCGGCTCGTTCCTCAGGAGAGCATGGGGCAAGGAATTCCCACCACCCAGGAGTTCATCACCAAGACCACCCAAGGGCTACAAGACGCAAGAGCCATGCGCGGCGACAGCCGCTCACAGAGTGTGGCTCACCACCCAGGCGAGGGTGCTGAGCTGCGCGCTAATGACCCACAAGTATAGGGGATCTATCGTAGTCCTTTCAATAAGTAAGAGTGTCGAACCCAACGAGGAGCAGAAGGAAATGATAAACGGTTTTCAGCAAGGTATTCTCTGCAAGTACTGAAATAAGTGGTAACAGATAGTTTTGTGATGAGATAATTTGTAACGAGCAACAAGTAACAAAAGTAAATAAAGTGCAGCAAGGTGGCCCAATCCTTTTTGTAGAAAAGGACAAGCCTGGACAAACTCTTATATAAGGAAAAGCGCTTCGGAGGACACATGGGAATATCGTCAAGCTAGTTTTCATCACGTTCATATGATTCGCGTTCGGTACTTTGATAATTTGATATGTGGGTGGACCGGTGCTTGGGTGTTGTTCTTACTTGAACAAGCATCCCACTTATGATTAACCTCTATTGCAAGCATCCACAACTACAAGAAAAGTATTAAGGTAAACCTAACCATAGCATGAAACATATGGATCCAAATCAGCCCCTTACGAAGCAACGCATAAACTAGGGTTTAAGCTTCTGTCACTCTAGCAACCCATCATCTACTTATTACTTCCCAATGCCTTCCTCTAGGCCCAAATAATGGTGAAGTGTTATGTAGTCGACGTTCACATAACACCACTAGAGGCTAGACACCATACATCTCATCAAAATATCGAACGAATACCAAATTCACATGACTACTAATAGCAAGACTTCTCCCTTGTCCTCAGGAACAAACGTAACTACTCACAAAGCATATTCATGTTCATAATCAGAGGGGTAATAATATGCATCAAGGATCTGAACATATGATCTTCCACCAATTAAACCAACTAGCATCAACTACAAGGAGTAATTAACACTACTAGCAACCTACTAGCACCAATCCCAGACTTGGAGACAAGAATTGGATACAAGAGATGAACTAGGCTTTGAGATGAGATGGTGCTGATGAAGATGTTGATGGAGATTGCCCTCTCCCGATGAGAGGAGCGTTGGTGATGACGATGGTGATGATTTCCCCCTCTGGGAGGGAAGTTTCCCCGGCAGAACAGCTCTGCCGGAGCTCTAGATTGGATCCGCCAAGGTTCCGCCTCGTGGCGGCGGAGTTTCGTCCCGAAAGGTTGCTTCTTATTTTTTTTCTCGACGAAAGACTTCATATAGGAGAAGATGGTCATCGGAGAGCCACCAGGGGGCCCATGAGGTAGGGGCGCGCCCTAGGAGGGGCGCCCCCAACTCTCATGAGAAGGGTGTGGGCCCCCTGGTCTTCATCTTTGGCGAGGATTTTTCATTATTTATTATAAGGTATTCCGTGGAGTTTCAGGGCTTTTGGAGTTGTGCAGAATAGGTCTCTAATATTTGCTCCTTTTCCAGCCTAGAATTCCAGCTGCCAGCATTCTCCCTCCTTATGTAAACCTTGTAAAATAAGAGAGAATAGCCATAAGTATTGTGACATAATGTGAAATAATAGCCCATAATGCAATAAATATCGATATAAAAGCATGATGCAAAATGGACGTATCAACTCCCCCAAGCTTAGACCTCGCTTGTCCTCAAGCGAAAGTCGATAACAATAAATATGTCCCCATGTTTAGAGGTAGAGGCGTCGATAAAAATAAAATACGGACATGAGGGCATCATGATTATTCTCATAATAGCAACATACATAGATATTGTCATATGATTACTTATGTTCAAGTGATGATCTATTCACAATGCAAAAGTATGAATCAGAAACCTTATTGAGAACCAACAAACTATAACCCCAGTCATTGAAGCAATGCAATTTATCATAACATCAGAAAGAGTCTATGTCAGAGCTAAAAAGCAAGTCCACATACTCGACTATCATCTAGTCCTTCATAATTGCTAACACTTGCGCAATACTTGTGGTTACGGAGTTTTAATCAGACACGGAGAAAGATAGGTGCTTATAGTTTCGCCCCACAACCTTTTACCTCAAGGGTAATGTCAACAATAATAACTCATGCCCCCCTACATCTAATTAGATATATTTATCAGGTTCTTTCCAACATGTTGGGCTTGCCAAAGGATAAAATGTAAAAAGGAAAGGTGAAGATCACCATGACTCTTGCATAAGGTAGAAGATAATAATAAAAGATAGGCCCTTCGCAGAGGGAAGCAGAGGTTGCCATGCGCTTTTATGGTTGGATGTACAAAATCTTAATGCGAAAGAACGTCAGTTTATATTGCCCCTTGTGATATGAACCTTTATTATGCAGTCCGTCGCTTTTATTACTTCCACATCATAAGATCGTATAAAGCTTATTTCTCCCACACTAATCATACATATTTAGAGCAATTTTTATTGCTTTGCACCGATGACAACTTACTTGAAGGATCTTACTCAATCCATAGGTAGATATGGTGGACTCTCATGGCAAAACTGGTTTAAGGGTATTTGGAAGCACAAGTAGTATCTCTACTTGGTGCTGAGAATTTGGCTAGCATGAGGGGGAAAGGCAAGCTCAACATGTTGGATGATCCATGACAACATACTTTATCTTAGATATAAGAAAACATAACCCATTACGTTGTCTTCCTTGTCCAACATCAACTCTTTAGCATGTCATATTTTGATGACTGCTCCCAATCATAAAAGATGTCAATGATAATATATTTATATGTGAAACCTCTCTTTCCTTATTACTTCCTATTAATTGCAACAATGACCAAAGCTATGTCTGCCAACTCCCAACAACTTTTAATCATCACACTCTTTCTATGTGAAGTCATTACTATCAATAAGATCAATATGAACTTTTGTTTCTTTTTTATTCTTTTTTTCTCTTTTATTTTATTCACCCAAGATCATAGCAAGAAAATCAAGCCCATAACTCAACACTAATCTCTATTATATAGCTCACGAACTCGATTACATAGAAGGATAATAAAGCAAAACTTAAAAATAGATCATGCCATAAATTTTATTCTACTAGATCAAAATACTACTAATAATAGGGTCAAATTAAAGAAAACGGTAAAGATAGGAGTTGTGATTGTGCTACGATACCAGGGCACCTCCCCCAAGCTTGGAGGTTGCCAAGGGGAGTGCCCATACCCATGTGATTATGTCTCCTTCTTTGTTGTTGGTGAAATATTCTTGGCGATGATTCCTCTTAGGATACGATTCTCCTCGTCGAGCTTGTTGACTTGCTGCTTGAGGTCCATTGTTTCCTTACGAAGCTTTCCTGTGACGGCTAAAGCTCCTTGCACCCAAGGGTGTTTCATAGCTATGGGAGAACAAGTGACACTCCTCTTCATATTTTCATAAGAAAGAAATCTAACATTGGAAGGGATAACCAAGTTTGGAATAGCTGAGCTCTGTAGTTCCCCCATCGTGAACCCAGCTCGGAAGCGAGAGGTGACTTCTTGATCCTCCATGGCATCTACCCTCATTAAGTCATCCTCCATCTCTTCCTCCGTTGCTGTACCAAAGTGGTCAGGGTCGCTATTTGCCCTTGGTTCCGGTGCCGGATTAGATACCCGGCTCTCCCTGACTGACTCTTGAGAAGACATCTTGCTCTAATCTGCAGTAGCAACAGCTCGAAACAAAAACAAAAGATAATTGCGTGATACGGGAGTCAAAACCTTCGGGAGATTATATAATGAATTTTTACCCACCAAAATACGTATCGTGCAAGAAAAAGGAGTCCGGAAGGCACATGAGGAGCTCACGAGTTAGGGGGCGCGCCCTCCACCCTCGTGGGGCCCTCGTGTCCTTCCCGGACTGCCACTTAATTTTCTATTTTTCTAAATATTCCAAAATGGAGAAATATTTCATTAAAATTGTTTTGGAGTCGGTTTACTTACCGTACCACATACCTATTCCTTTTTGGAGTCTGAAATGTTCTGGAAAGTGTCCCTTATGTATTCCTCCAGGGTTACGATTTCAATAATATTGGTTTCAACATTTATGGGATTACCTGAGATATAATGTTTGATTCTTTGACCGTTTACCACCTTCGGATTTGTGCCTTCGAAGTTGTTGATTTTTATGGCACCGGAACGATACACCTCCTCGATAACATAGGGACCTTCCCATTTAGAGATAAGTTTACCTGCAAAAAGTCTTAAATGAGAGTTGTATAGCAATACATGATCACCTACATTAAACTCACGCTTTTGTATCCTTTTGTCATGCCATCTTTTAACCTTTTCTTTAAACAACTTGGCATTTTCATAAGCTTGGGTTCTCCATTCGTCAAGTGAGTTAATATCAAATAACCTCTTTTCACCGGCAAGTTTAAAATCATAGTAGAGCTCTTTAATAGCCCAATATGCCTTATGTTCTAGTTCGAGAGGTAAGTGACATGCTTTTCCATATACCATTTTATACGGAGACATACCCATAGGATTTTTATATGCAGTTCTATAGGCCCATAATGCATCATAAAGTTTCTTGGACCAATTCTTTCTAGACCTATTGACAGTCTTTTGCAAAATTAATTTGAGTTCTCTATTACTCAATTCTACTTGACCACTAGATTGTGGGTGATATGGAGATGCAATTCTATGATTGACGTCATGTTTAGCAAGCATTTTACGGAAAGCACCATGAATAAAATGTGAACCACCATCAGTCATTAAATATCTAAGGACTCCAAACCTCGGAAAAATAACTTCTTTAAGCATTTTAATAGAAGTGTTATGATCAGCACTACTAGTTGGAATAGCTTCTACCCACTTAGTAACGTAATCAACAGCAGCTAAAATATGTGTATATCCATTAGAGGCAGGAAAAGGTCCCATATAATCAAAGCCCCAAACATCAAACGGTTCAATAACAAGTGAATAATTCATAGGCATTTCTTGACATCTACTAATATTACCAATTCTTTGACATTCATCACAAGATACGACAAACTTACGGGCATCCTTAAAGAGAGTAGGCCAATAAAAACCGGATCGCAATACCTTATGTGCAGTTCTATCTCCTGCGTGGTGTCCTCCATAAGTTTTGGAGTGGCACTTGCGTAGGATCTGTTCCTGTTCATGCTCAGGTACACAACGTCTAATAACACCATCCACTCCTTCTTTATAAAGATGTGGGTCATCCCAAAAGTAATGTCTCAATTCATAGAAGAACCTTTTCTTTTGTTGGTATGTGAAGCTAGGTGGTATAAATTTAGCAACTATGTAATTAGCATAATCAGCATACCAAGGGGTACTACGAGAAGTACTTATGACATTTAATTGTTCATCAGGAAAGCTATCATCAATAGGTAGTGGATCATCAAGAACATTCTCTAACCTAGATAAGTTGTTTGCAACGGGGTTCTCAGCTCCTTTTCTATCAACAATATGCAAATCAAATTCTTGTAGCAAGAGAACCCATCTAATAAGTCTAGGTTTAGCATCTTTCTTCTCCATAAGATATTTAATAGCAGCATGATCAGTGTGGATAGTTACTTTGGAATCAACAATATAAGGTCTGAACTTATCACAAGCAAATACAACTGCTAAAAGTTCTTTTTCAGTAGTAGCATAATTTCTTTGAGCATTGTCTAGAGTCTTACTAGCGTAATGGATAGAATTTAATTTCTTATCAACTCTTTGCCCTAGAACAGCACCTACAACATAATCGCTAACATCACACATAATTTCAAAGGGTAAATTCCAATTAGGTGGCTGAACAATAGGTGTAGTGACTAATGCTTTCTTAAGTATTTCAAATGCTTCTACACAATCATCATCAGAGAAAAATGGTATATCTTTTTGTAATAAATTAGTCAGAGGCCGAGAAATTTTTGAGAAGTCCTTAATGAACCTCCTATAAAATCCGGCGTGACCAAGGAAACTTCTTATACCTTTGATGTCCTTGGGACATGGCATCTTTTCAATAGCATCAACCTTGGCTTTATCAACTTTAATACCTCTTTCAGAAACTTTATGCCCCAAGACAATACCTTCATTAACCATAAAGTGGCACTTTTCCCAATTCAAGACAAGATTAGTTTCTTCACATCTCTGCAAAACTCGATCAAGATTGCTCAAGCAATCATCAAAAGAAGATCCATAGACGGAAAAGTCGTCCATGAAAACCTCACAAATATTTTCACAAAAGTCAGAGAATATAGCCATCATGCATCTTTGAAAGGTAGCAGGTGCATTACATAAACCAAAAGGCATATGTCTATAAGAAAAAGTACCAAAAGGGCATGTAAAAGTAGTCTTTGATTGATCTTTAGCCGACACAGGTATTTGAGAGAAACCAGAATAACCATCTAGAAAGCAGTAATGTGTATGTTTGCATAATCTTTCTAGCATTTGATCGATAAAAGGTAAGGGGTAATGATCTTTCTTAGTAGCCTTATTTAATTTGCGGAAATCAATTACCATCCTATAACCTGTAATAATTCTTTGTGGAATCAATTCATCTTTATCATTAGGAACAACAGTAATACCTCCCTTTTTAGGGACACAATGAACAAGACTTACCCACTGACTATCAGCAACGGGATAAATTATACCTGCCTCCAGAAGCTTTAGTATTTCTTTTCTTACCACTTCTTTCATTTTAGGATTCAGACGTCGTTGAGGAACACGAACTGGTTTGGCATCTGCTTCCAAATTTATTTTATGTTGACATAGAGTGGGACTAATGCCCTTAAGGTCATCGAGAGTATATCCAATAGCAGCACGGTGCTTCTTCAGAGTTTTCAATAATCTTTCATCTTCATGCTCTGAAAGGTTAGCACTAATAATAATAGGATATATCTTGTTTTCATCAAGATAAGCATATTTAAGATTATCAGGCAACGGTTTAAGCTCAAACACGGGATCACCCTTAGGTGGAGGGGGATCCCCTAGGATTTCAACAGGCAAATTGTGTTTCAGCATAGGTTCCTGTTTAAAGAATACTTCATCTATTTCCCTTCTTTCATTCATGAACATATCATTTTCATGGTCTAGCAAATAGTGTTCTAAAGGATCACTAGGAGGTACGGCAATAGAAGCAAGACCAACAATTTCATCCTTACTAGGCAATTCTTCCTCACAATGTTTTTTACTAAATTTAGACAAATTAAACTCATGAACCATATCATCCAAACCAACAGTAACAATATTCTTAGTGCAGTCTATGGTAGCATTGACAGTATTTAAGAAGGGTCTACCAAATATAATTGGACAAAAGCTATTTTGCGGAGAAGTAAGAACAAGCAAAACAGCAGGATATTTAGTTTTCCCACACAAGACTTCAACATCTCTAACAATTCCAATTGGTGCAATAGTATCTCTATTAGCAAGTTTAATAGTAACATCAATATCTTCTAACTCAACAGGTGCAATTTCATTCTTAATTTCTTTGTATAAGTCATGAGGTATAACACTAGAACTAGAACCCATATCACATAAGCCATGATAATAGTGATCTCCTATTTTAACATAAATAACAGGCACCCCTACCACAGGTCTATGTTTATCCTTATCACAAGGTTTAGCAATTCTAGCAGTTTCACCTTCGAACTGAATAACATGCCCATGAATATTATCAGACAAGAGATCTTTAACAATAGCAATATTAGGTTCTATTTTAACTTGCTCAGGAGGTGTATAAGTTTTAATATTGCTTTTATGAACAACAGTTGAAGCTTTAGCATGATCCTTTACTCTAATAGGGAAAGGTGGTTTCTCAACATAAGAAGTAGGAACAATAGGATCATTATAAGTGATAGTCTTTTCTTCAACTTTAATTGGTGCAGCTACTTTTACTTCTATGGGAGGGTGATATTTAAACCACTTCTCCTTAGGGAGATCAACATAAGTAGCAAAAGATTCACAGAAAGAAGCTACTATCTTAGAATCAAGTCCATATTTAGTGCTAAACTTACGGAAAATATCGGTATCCATAAAAGATTTAACACAATCAAACTTAGGTGTCATACCTGACTCCTTACCATTGTCGAGGTCCCAATCTTCAGAGTTGCGTTTAATTATATCCAATAAATCCCATCTAAATCCAATAGTCTTCATCATAAAAGAGCCATCACAAGAAGTATCGAGCATGGTGCGATTATTTTCAGAAAGCCGAGCATAAATTTTTTGAAGAATTGTTTCTCTTGGAAGCTCATGATTGGGGCATGAATATAACATTGATTTAAGCCTCCCCCAAGCTTGAGCGATGCTTTCTCCTTCGCGAGGCCAAAAATTATATATATAATTACGATCACGATGAACAAGATGCATAGGGTAATACTTTTGATGAAATTCCAATTTCAATCTTCTATAATTCCATGATCTCGTATCATCACATAGCCTATACCATACCAATGCGTATCCCTTCAAAGATAAAGGGAAGACCTTCTTCTTAGCAACATCATCGGGTATACCTGCAAGCTTAAATAATCCACAAACTTCATCCACATATATTAGGTGTTCATCAGGATGCTTTGTTCCATCTCCTGTAAAAGGATTAGCAAGCAGTTTTTCTATCATACCCAAAGGATACTCATAAGGAATTTCATTTTCATTTTCATTTTCATTTTCAGTAGGTTCAGTAGGTTGAGGACCAACTCTTTGCTCTAGTGGTCGGGGTGAAGATACCCCGAACAAGCCCCTCAGAGGATTACTTTCCATAGTAACAAGTGACAGTAAATTTCAGCACACTATATAAATTTTTCCTTACCAAATTCCACCTATCAAAGGCGCTTCACTCCCCGGCAACGGTGCCAGAAAAGAGTCTTGATGACCCACAAGTATAGGGGATCTTTCGTAGTCCTTTCGATAAGTAAGAGTGTCGAACCCAACGAGGAGCAGAAGGAAATGATAAACGGTTTTCAACAAGGTATTCTCTGCAAGTACTGAAATAAGTGGTAACAGATAGTTTTGTGAAGAGATAATTTGTAATGAGCAACAAGTAACAAAAGTAAATAAAGTGCAGCAAGGTGGCCCAATCCTTTTTGTAGCAAAGGACAAGCTTGAACAAACTCATATATAAGGAAAAGCGCTCCCAAGGACACATGGGAATATCGTCAAGCTAGTTTTCATCACGTTCATATGATTCGCGTTCGGTACTTTGATAATTTGATATGTGGGTGGACTGGTGCTTGGGTGATGTTCTTACTTGAACAAGCATCCCACTTATGATTAACCTCTATAGCAAGCATCCGCAACTACAACAAAAGTATTAAGGTAAACCTAACCATAGCATGAAACATATGGATCCAAATCAGCCCCTTACGAAGCAACGCATAAACTAGGGTTTAAGCTTCTGTCACTCTAGCAACCCATCATCTACTTATTACTTCCCAATGCCTTCCTCTAGGCCCAAATAATGGTGAAGTATTATGTAGTCGACGTTCACATAACACCACTAGAGGCTAGACAACATACATCATATGAAAATATCAAACGAATACCAAATTCACATGACTACTAATAGCAAGACTTCTCCCTTGTCCTGGGAACAAACGTAACTACTCACAAAGCATATTCATGTTCATAATCAGAGGGGTAATAATATGCATAAAGGATCTGAACATATGATTTTCCACCAATTAAACCAACTAGCATCAACTACAAGGAGCAATTAACACTACTAGCAACCTACTAGCACCAATCCCGGACTTGGAGACAAGAATTGGATACAAGAGATGAACTAGGGTTTTTAGATGAGATGGTGCTGATGAAGATGTTGATGGAGATTGCCCTCTCCCGATGAGAGGAGCGTTGGTCATGACGATGGCGATGATTTCCCCCTCTGGGAGGGAAGTTTCCCCGGCAGAACAGCTCTGCCGGAGCTCTAGAGTGGATCCACCAAGGTTCTGCCTCGTGGCGGCGGAGTTTCGTCCCGGAAGGTTGCTTCTTATTTTTTTCTCGACGAAAGACTTCATATAGGAGAAGATGGTCATCGGAGAGCCACCAGGGGGCCCACGAGGTAGGGGGCGCACCCTAGGGCGCGCCCCCCACCCTCGTGAGAAGGGTGTGGGCCCCCTGGTCTTCATCTTTGGCGAGGATTTTTCATTATTTATTATAAGGTGTTCTGTGGAGTTTCAGGGCTTTTGGAGTTTTGTAGAATAGGTCTCTAATATTTGCTCCTTTTCCAGCCCAGAATTCCAGCTGCCGGCATTCTCCCTCCTTATGTAAACCTTGTAAAATAAGAGAGAATAGCCATAAGTATTGTGACATAATGTGAAATAACAGCCCATAATGCAATAAATATCGATATAAAAGCATGATGCAAAATGGACGTATCACGCACCTGCGTCGACATCCCGGGGCTCAACAGGGCCGCCTCTCAGGAACGCTTCTGGCCATCAAGCGCGGGCCGCTGTGAGGGTCCGCCACACAGCTTCGTTCGCATTCCCTTCAGCTGAGCTTGGCGTCGGCTCATTAGCACAGTGTGCGACAAGTCCTGGCGGCTCAGGAAGCCAGGCCCCACGCTGTTCTGGAGGAGATGGTGACGGTCTTCAGGAAACCTTCTGAGCTCCCAGAGCCTCACGAGGCTCAGGTTCCCGGTGGCTCATGAGGAGTCATTCCTTCAACACGTGGCTTCAGCTGCACCAGCTCTACTTCATCTACAGACCCAGGTGACATCTTCCAAGTTCATTTAAGTTGGGAGCGCCCCTCGGGCTGCACTATTCCCAGGCCACGTGGGTCCGTCCTTGTGGCATGTATCCCTTCTGCTTATGTTTCTAGCTTACCTCGTTGGGGGCGCCCCTCGGGCTGCATCATCCCCACGCCGCTCGGGCCAGACCCAGTGGCATGTACCTTCCTGCATTTATCCCAGACAATCTTCTCTTTATGCCTAACCTGCCAACTGCTATCACCTGCTCGGTCATCACCTCCCTCGGGGCCCCTACACGGGCATGGTGCTGGTGCATGGGTCCGTCCCTGCCACGACTGACAAATCTGAGTGGTCGAGCTCTGGCTCGTGGCACGCGCTGTGCACGTCACCTTATCAGGCCCTCAGTGCCTTCACTTCATCCGAACCAACCAACGGCAGGCAGGCGGCAGTGACGGCAAACCATGTTTCTTCTTGTGCCTGTCCACAGGAACCCTACGGGAAGGATAGCAGGCGGCACCGCGAGCCTCCTTTCCTCTCGTGCGATTCGCTTGCGCGTTAAAAGGGGGGATCCTGAGCATCGCGACTCAGGAGCTCTTACTGGCTCTCCAGCCCTCACCCCCTGGCCTTGACCACGGCATCGCGACCTGTCATACCAGCGGCGGCTGAGTTCGCTCGAGGGCCGGGACCTGAGGACATAGAGCATTAAGAAGAGCTCGGGAGAAGGAAAACTCGTAAGGGCCGGCCTGGCTATAAGTTGGCGCACAACCCTAGCGCAACATCAGGAATCACCGCGAAGTCATCAAGATAAGCCTCGCCCTCGGATCGGCTAAATATTTGGGCCTGATAGCCGCTCGCACCATGCCACAACCCCGTTGCGGCCAAGCCGTCTTCCTTTCTTTCCTTACCATGGCCACTTGGGCGCTAAGGGGGACCTCCTGAGCATCGCGCCTCAGGGGCTCTTACTGGACCTCGAGCCACGCACCTCCTGGCCTTGACCACGGCATCGCGACCTGGCATACCAGCGATGGCTGTAGCCACCTTGGTACCGAGACCCGTCACCGTAGAGCAACAAGCTATCACGAGGAAAGAAAGGGGAGGCAGAGCCTTAACGGGACGCGCGTCCATCAAATCTTCATAACAAAGAAAGTAAGTACAAAGGCATTACAGATCCTTACATGCCCCCACGGGGTGACTCATGATTCTTCGCAGGGAACAAAAGCTAATGCTAAGGGGGGATCCTATCTACATCCTCCTGTGGCAGACGCCATCATCAACAGTGGGCCACGGGAGGCTGGCGCCAACCCCGTCCAGATCAGAGGCGGCGGCGGCTAGACGCCGCAACCCTGCTTTGAGCACGGCGAGAGCTCGGGGGGACGTAGCTGTCATCGCTCGTCTCCGGAGTCTCGCAGAGCTCGGGAGAGCTGCTAGACTCCCAAGGGCTGCTGCTGCTGGAGTAGTCGTGGGCGAAGCGCGCATCAGCCTCGCGCTCCTCTCCAGAGCAGCACTCCAGGCGGCGGCCCTCGGCGTCGAAGACCTTGAAGAGAAGTGTGGAGGCGCCGTCGTACTTGAAGTGGATCGCGAGGGCACCCCTCGCGCGACAGATCCATACGATCTCGCCCCAGCCGCAAGTCATGAAGATCTTGCCGATGGGGACCGCTTCGATCTTCGCTCTGATCGCCGGAGTGCCACAATCGGCATGCTGCAGTCAGAGCTCAAGAGGCCCCCTCGGCGGCATCACGTCGGAGAAGAACCGTGGGTAGCGGATGCAGGAGCTCGGAGGCATCGGCTCCCACAGCACCAGCTCGCACGAGGAGTCCGCGGCATGGATGGCCCGCGTCACCATGGCGCGGCGACCCCAAGTGCGGCGTGGGTGACGCTGCTCGCCACTTCATCCTCCCGAGCCTATGGCTTGGCCGTACAGGGGTAGCGGGTACCCCGGTGGAGGCCGCTCGCATAGAGGCCTCGCCACCACCTGCAACATCGCTTCATCACGGCGATGGATCGACCTCTTCTTTGGCGGGAGTGGATCCGGGGCATCCCAGGGGGCTTTCCCCTTCTCCTCGACAGAGAACCTTCTGATGGGCGCCATTGGAGCAAGCAGTGGAGCAAGAAGGAGAAAGCAAGCAAGGAAGAGATGGGAAGCGGGGGCTCCGCCCCCCTCCCCATTTATAGCAAGAGAAGGCCAACCGGCATCTCCCATGATCGTAGGTAATGATGGTTTCCCTTGCATGTCGCAAGGACTTGTCAAGTCGTGCAGTCGTCGAGGCAACGTGGGGAAGCGGAGACGCCCACGTCCAATCAACTGCCACGCGTCAACTTAGGCCGCAGGCTTTTGGGGCCTGCGGTGCTCCGAACTTGACCCTTGGCTTCGCCGCGAAGCCAAGCCCGAGCGCACCTTGCGCCCGGGGGCTACTGTCGGCGTCCTGGGAACGGGGGTCCCCAGACTTGCCTGCCTGCGGCCCGCGGCGTGGCTGAGCCAGCAGGCCGTACGTTCCATCTTCACCAACAAAGCGCCCAAGACCCTCGCGAGGGGCCAAGCCTCACGAGGCGGACGACGCAGGACCTCCTCCGGAGTGGCCTAGCTAGGCAGGCTCGCGAGGAGCGGAGATATCAAGGCGAGGCGAACCTCACGAGGCTCTCGTGACATGAGCCGTGACGATCGACACCAGGCGGGCGCCAGTGCGCGCAGCGTCCTTGTTTCCTCTTTGGTGCAAAGGGGGCAAGCGCAGCCGCGGAGTACCGAGGCCTCGGGCAAAGGTTGCCATTTCGGTGCAACAAGACCAATACCATGGACTGCACGACGGAGGTCATCGTGGAGCCCAGAACAGCGTCATCACTAGAACTTTGTGCAGGCGAAGACTACCTTTGTTAGGATAGTTTGTACTAGCTGTCCCCCTTCATATTAGCCCGCCATTGTTGGTTCCCTTACCGCTCAATATTTGGGAAGAGGACCAGGGCCTCTATAAATAGGACTAGCCACCACAGTTTAGGGGATCCCAATCTCAGCTAGAGGGAGACCACCCCGACACACACAAGCTCACCGAGCTCAAGAACACCTCAACCTCAGGAGGCTGTTCTTCCCTTGTATTGTTCATCAGCCCAAGAGGCAATCCACCACCATATTGGAGTAGGGTATTACACCACAACGGTGGCCCGAACCAGTATAAACCCCGTTTCTTTTTTGTGTTGTGAGTTCGTCGAGTTCGTCCGCAAGATCCTAGAGAGCTAGAGTGTAGATCGGTTGTAGGGAAAGACTTCGCGTGCACCCCAGTGTTCGAACCTTAAGGGTTTGCCGGAACCCCACGTCTCGACAGTATACATAAGTTATCTTCAGAATCTGCTACAGGTAGGCTGTCTTCCTACTCTTTTCCTGAGAATTATCTATTGACTGTAGTATAAAGCTTGTTGGTGTTTTAAGCTGAAAGAAAGGGAAAAAATGAACAATATGCTTTTCTGCACTGCTTCATCCTAGCGGCTAAGAGAGGCCTTTATTCTCTTGTGAAGAGTCAACAAACTGTGTTCATTGGCTTGATATTTATTTATGGCAGCTAATTTGCAGGTCATAGAAGCATTAGAGGTAATCTGTAAGCACAGACCAGGACCAGGTGGGATTGCATTTTGGTATATCTCAATGGATTATGCTTTTATTTTTTCCATGTTACTTGGTGTTACATTTCGTTTCTTACCTGACCATCATTTTGTTTTGATATGTCCTATGTTTACGAAAGTAGTAGATAATGTTGTTGATGAAGGTCAAGCAAGCTATGCTACTCCAATTAATGTCTTCGTGATCACAATTCAGTTAGTATCACTGACAACGGCCATGGGGTATGCAGTTCCTAAAACCCATGAAAAACTTCCTGAAGGTTCAATGCCTCTACAAATATTCTGAATAATGTAACTGTTATGAGTATAGTTGTGTGTTGCTGCATGGTGTCGAACACCCTGAGCATGGTGATTTCGGGGCCTATGGCATGGTAGATGTGTGGGACCGTGGCTGCGAGCACGGCCATCAACGCCCTCGAGCACTGACAGCGACGCCTCTCGTCAGGCAGAATGCTATGCACGAGCATAGTGCCGCGGCAATTTTCAGAGTCATTGACCTGTCGAGGATCAGTGTGACTGTTAGTCTTTTTGTTTTTATGACGTTCTGAAATTTAGAGGATCTGAAGGACCGCGGTCGTCAATTAGTATTCACTCACACATGACACATGTGCTGAACCCATCGGCTGTTTGTTGGATAGTCATACGAAAACTGAAGGAATCCAGCCTTCATGGGTGTCTCCTGTTATATATATCCACTTTGTTCGTCCCTGCTCTGTTTTTCAGGAAAAAACTGGATTGGTGGCCATTTTCTGTATGCAGATGGGATGGCATCGGCTGTTCCTTGATTGAAGGATGCAATGCATCTTGCTGAATTCGCCCTATAGTGAGTCGTATTACAATTCACTGGCCGTCGTTTTACAACGTCGTGACTGGGAAAACCCTGGCGTTACCCAACTTAATCGCCTTGCAGCACATCCCCCTTTCGCCAGCTGGCGTAATACTCTTTACATGGCATAAGGCACTTGATGATTTTAATATAGTCTGAGCCTATTGTAGATGATTACTCTTTACATGGCATAAGCTTCAAACTATATTATTGGTAGTTTACATACATGCCAGATGCGTCGAAGATGCATTGCAGTGTGTTCAATAGGTGGCCGTGAAGGGCGACTAAAAGTAATCCATCTTCACATCAAGTTTCTCCAATTCCAGGGATCGAAATCGAGATGCATCTTCCTGAATTTCAGGGATCGAAATAGATACAAACAGAAAAATGGCTCAATGAAAGTTTGTAGTATGTGCATACTCTTGGTCTTGGCATATAAATCCTTGATCTCCTAATACTTTATTCCCATGTAAAATAGCTAATTTCTGCATAATCTGGTAGTGCACACAACATGTAAGAAAGGAAACTGTAAGTTATGTATATTGATGTGTTCATGTGTATTTCTTAGATATAATATGCAATCTATACATGACAACTTCGACTTATGTGCCCATTTTTATACAATCATCTTTCAACTGAATTACGGCTAAAGTGTTCATCTTGGCTACTTCTGAACTTCTGCACAAACTAACTGGTGGAGGGTAGCCACTACTAGCGAGTCTCAAATTGTCTTTGGTTTAGTCTCTTCTATTTTCTTGTGCTGTGCATAAATCTATTTGCCTTATGTCTCGATAAAATAAAATGCGCGAGAATAGGATTGAAATCAAAGCTATTTATGTGGGATGTGAGACTGCTTGAAACTGGAGTATAGAAATTGAAATTTTTCATTTTGACATGTGAAAAAATAGGCTACACGAGAATGTTTGGTCTTTTTTGCATACTGGAAAAATAGGCACTCACGCAAGCGTATCATATTTTGGACTGGCATCAAAAGTCCAAGCATACAAGCATTGCAATTATTTATAGCAAACTAAAATGTAATTAGCATTTTGCGCACACATAATCACTCTACTTTTATGTTATTAAATCTAAACTTCGGGCATTTTCCATTGAGCACAAATTAAGAAAAAGGACTAAAGGTCCAATTTGCCTCAGTTCATAGTTTTATCTGGTCCGGTTTAACAATTTATTATATTGTTTTCCTGGTCCTAGGTCTAGGCAAGATGCAGTGACATGCTTGGCCAAAGTAGTTTCAGAGTGGTGCCTTAGAATAACGTTGGCTGGTCTTCGAATTTCCAAATGCCCTTTTAAAAATTCTTATCTCATTCTTGAGTATGTTCACCGATGAATCTCAAGCGTGACCTCATCATCAATGCGGTGCATATGTGGTTAGCTGGAAAAAAAACTAGAAGTGCCTTCCTCCAGGCCATGATCCTGCATGTTGCATGTTCCTTATGTCTTTACCAATGGCCATGAGGGTTATTCAGTGCAGTACATAAGATACAATGACCTTTTTTTGCGGAATAGATACAATGATCTTTCACATCAAGTCCTGCATGTAAAATAAATCCAGGAAACAGTTCTATTTTTATGTTGTGCTAGATTTCCTTTTTTTGCATTCTGGTACTGTTTCGTTTTGAATAAAAATGTTACTCATGACAACATACACTATTTGCCCGAAGAATACTTCGGAGTGTCTCTTTGAAAATTAAGACGTGATAGCGGTCACATTTTGGTTTTCCAAATGGCCTTTTATAAGTCTTTATCTCATTCTAGGATATGTTCGTGCGATGGATCACAGACACAACCTCATTGGCGATTTTCGCATAATCTTCAAACCAACCAATAATTTCATCACCTGGACGCATGAGGGAATCTGAAGTTGCGAGAGCACATCGCATTGGAAGACAAGACAACTAATGTTCACGCTCAAGATGTTGAACACATCTGCATAGCCTGGTTCTCCAGGATTGTGCGTTGTGTTCTCCCGTTGCAACGCACAGGCATATTTCCTAGTCTATTCCTATGTATGCTGCCGAGTTAGGAGTTGATACTCAGGCCAATTTCACGACCTGGGTCTCAGGAGCTACTAGGATCAGCGGTTCCATATTTTCCTTCAGGTGCATCTCAGACTTTAGGCTGACAAACACCTTGAGGGCTACTGGCAATACATCTCATCAGCAAATAAAGTTACACACATCGGAAATTAAATCCGCAAACAATTAGCCCATGACCGAGGTGCTGAACCACCTCGAAAGCATTTCGGGATATAGCTCAGATGCAAGTGGCTGGCTCCATAGAGGGCATTTCCGGCATTAAGCTCGGCTAAACTCCTTTGACTTTTTTGAGCCAAGGTGATCTATGACGCCTCAGATATAGTCCGGCACTGGAGCCCAGATACTCTCCGGCGTTGGAGCTCGGCTATAAAAAGACTCTTCGGATACAGTCCAGTGTTGGAGCTCAGATACAGTCCGGTGTTGGAGCTCGGAAGCGGTCCGTCATTGGTGCTCGGCTGCAAAAGATGCCTCGAATGCAGTCCGACGTTGGAGCTCAGACGCAAGAGGACACTGTCGCATGAGAACAACTTCAAACCCAAGGTGTGGCGTAAAAAATTACAAGGCATTGATAAAGGCCGAAAACTTGAAGGTCACCTCGGATGCCCGACATGTGAACTCTTCGGATTTAGCTCGGCGATACTCAAGATCGAAGATGGGCAGAGTTGTAGAACCAGTTTTCAAGACCGATGACCGAAAATGAAGAATAGTTCAGAAGAACCAAGGGGCGTCCCCAACTTGAAGACCGGATCAGGGGGCTACTGACGATGTCCTGGACTAGGGGGTACTCACCACGTCGCCTCCCGACCAGCTGGATCGGGCCAAGGAGCCCCATGGCGGTTCACTTATGGGCCACTTCGGGCAGCCCATGTCGCGTACAAGGAGGATTCCACAATGACTTGGCGCACAAGACAGGGACTCCTCTAAAGCCTAGGCCTATGGTGCATATATAAACCAAGGCCGGGCTAGTCAATAGAAGATCTCATATTCATTATTACAATATCGTGGTAGATACATGTACTCTGTACTACACCCCATATGAATACAATCAAAAGCAGGACGTAAGGTTTTACCTCCATCAAGAGGGCCCGAACCTGGATAAAATCCCGTGTCCATGTTACCATCGCTCCAAGACGCCTAGCTTAGGACTCCTACTACGAGATATGCCGGATATAGAACCGACACTCGCTGAACAAGAGGCTACCTAGGAAAAACTTGCCGAGACACATCCACGCTAAGATGAATGCTAAGGGCCAGACCCTTACGACAATGGCGGCAATATGATACCGGCAAGCATCCAGAAGATATATAGGGACTATGAGCATCTCCAACAGCCACCTAATGCGCAGGGCCCTAAAAAGCAGTTTGCAGCACACCATCGCCTGAAAAAGTGCGGCGGGCAACGCTGGCTCCAGCAGCCGCGCTAAAATTTAGCGCACGCGCGTAGCTCCAGCAGCCGTGCTAAAATGCAGCGCGCGCGCATAGCTCCATCAGCCGAACATCGCGTACATATTTTTAAATAAAAATGATACTGAATAAAAATTCATAGATAAAAACGATACATAGATATTTTACATAGTTCCACAGCATAGATAGATAAAACTACGGTCCAACGACATAAAAAACTACTAGATAGTGCAATGCAACTACAACCTACTCCCAGTCGTCATCATCATCATCCTCGTTGGTTTGGTCCGAGGTATCGAGCCACATGTCGTCCCAACGAGGATCATTAGACGAAAAGATCGACTGCCCACCATTTTCAACGATCTCGCACTGCGATAATGCCAGGGCCTTCCGCCGATGCCTGTTCAACCGTTCCACGTGGCGCTTTTCCGTCTGCTCCGCCCAGTAGGATTGCTCGTCGGCGACGTCCTCCGGGTGGCGCCGGCGCCACTTCGCCATGGCCCGCTCGTCCTCCTCGGCGATGAGGAGGCGGCGCTGCCGCTCATCGTGCTCCGCACGGTCTTGGTCTGTGATAAGATGAGGCGGTAGGGCGACGTCTAGCGCCTGCTGGAGCGTGTTGCCGACCAATTATATCCTTTAAGATCGCTAGCTTTCGGCTTCACCCAGTCTGAGGTACTAACTCGGATGACTCGATAGTAACAATCACAGAGGTGCTCCCTTTACTGCCTAGCCGAATCAATCGGGAACGTAGGGGTAAGCACAGGAGCCAGGCAACCCAGCTTGGCCAAAATCTTAAGTCAAATTGATGCATATTTATGGCTTTATAACAATGAATGCGGAAGGCAGCCCTCGTATATTAAATACAAACGCCGATGATATGTTTATTTTGACTCCATTGCGACCGTTTATCAGTTGAAAGTGGCCCATCGTCGGCTTCCACCCCCTGGTAGATGCTACGTAGGGTGCTTTCGCGATAACAAAACAACCCTTAGCCGATGTCTCGATGCCCGAAGGCGCGCGGTTGTGTTGGCGGAAATGAGGCAATCAGATATGCGGGCTTTATAACTTTCACTTAGTCATAGGAGCTTAGGGGGTGTTTGGTTCAGGGACTTTTTAGTCCCAGAGACTAGAAAAAGTCCCTAAAAAGTCCCTAGGAACCAAACGGGAGGGACTTTTTCTACAGGGACAAGAAAAAAACTCTACTAGAGAGTCTTTTTTGATTAGTCCCTGGGACTAGAAAAAGTCCTAGGACTTCTGAACCAAACACCCCCTTAAAGTTGGGAGGCTAGTAACTCGCCCCTGGTTAGTGTTTGGCGACAGTCGAGGTGAAGTCATAAACACTTCGGCCAATGTTATGAACGCCGTCATTTAACACGGGGTGACCTCTATCGATCTTATAGTTTAATACAGTCATCGGATCCCTGACCAGTTTATGCTTATTGTGATAGTTAGTTTTTGGCTTTCTCCACTAAGGCGCTTAACCATGCTAGCTGGAAGCACAATCACAATGGTTCTCTCTTTGCGCACGTAGCCGAAAAAAGTGGAACGTAGGAGGCAAGCACAACAGTCGGGCAACCCAACTATTGATCGAAGACACAATTCGAAACTGATGCATATAAAGCAATATCCGAGAACATTTTGCCGAGGACTCCTCGGAGTACCTCGGCTTTTGGTGGGTTCGGCTCAAGTCACAGCCCCCTATTGATATTGTCGATACTTAAAAAGTTTTCGGCAGTGTACTGCGGGATTTATGCTCGGACCCAACACCGACGTGCAGGTCGGCAGAAAAAATGTCGAACTATGGGTCGAAAAAGATTTCCCAAGCTGGATTATTATGCAGGGTACCTCGGTCAAGAGGATGTCCCGCCTCATAAAAAAAGCACACAAATAGATCAAAACGTGCCATAAGTTTAAAAAACAAAAAAACTTATGTGGAAACTCTACGTCCGAACTAAATCAATTTTTTGTGCCAATCCGAAAATTGGTCTTAAAATTAGTTTGTGCTTCCATCGTGCTTTAACATGACACATCTGATCTCAAGACGTCGAGTGGGTCAGCCTTCGGCTTCAACCTCCTATCCCGAAGGCGGAGTACTTCTCGTTAGGCCAGTTTAGCAAACTAAACTCGGGTGGTCATTAGAGAGAAAATGGGCTATCCGGCTATTGACCACACACTCGCGTCAAAAAGGAGTGATAGAAAAAGATTTTGCAACAACTAGGAAGAAAACACATTTACTATAAAATGGCTCATATAAATTTAACATCCCCAAGTAAACTTGGGTAAGAGAAGTGTTTTCAACAAATAACGTATGTGAGCATGGTCGAACCGAACACAGATTAAAAATTTAAATCTTTGAGCATAAAAGCGACTAGCTAGTTAATGTGTTCGGCATTGATGACGCGGTCCAAGCTTACGGTGGGACGAGGTCCCAGCCCCCAAGCCGGTCCCGAGGTGGCAGAGCGAAGAGCGTGATGCTTCGAAGTGGCAACATAGCACAGCCGATACAGGCCGGCAGTGTGACGCCGAAGTACCTGGCGTGGGTTAAGAAGTGATGACAAAGCCCCGGGTCCAGCCGAGATGACGTGGTATGTCAATACGCCAAGGTGACAGCGCTGCCCAATCCGGATCATTTACGTGTGCACAGAAGATAGTGCAAGCCGGAGATAATAGTAATAATAAAAAATTTAGGAAAAGTTGCATGATTAATAATTTATGCAAAGTGAGTAATAAAAGAAATATGGCCCGTCGCCGAACACCCGATGAGGTAGGACCCTCTTGATGATGCCGAAGTCCCCAAGGCAACCGAACATGTTGGTATGGCAATTCATTCAACAAGGTGATCATGCGAGCCGATTTACGCCAATTGGGATGATGACATTGGCTTGCCGAAGTGACCGCGTGACGCAGTCGAAGTCGATCACCTACACACATAAAATAGTGCGGTCCAAAAAGAATAATATAAATATATATAAAATCCATGCATAATTGGTTTTCGCAAAAATAATTTATTTAAAGAGATGTGGCCTGGCGCCGAAGTCAATGTTGACACAGGGCGTCGGCGTGACACGGTGAAGGCGTGGCAAAGCCTGAATTCACATGCCGGTCCGAGTTCCGGATTCGGCATTCACCGAACTGTATACAGAAACTGACCGAACCACCACGTGACTGTCAATGATGCGGCCATCATTTGACAGACATGTGTATAGATGATGGAACAAACCAGAGTAATAATTCCTCAGAAAAAGTAAACCCAAGCAATAAAAAAATACCCGGATTAATAGCACCTAGTTTATCTCTTGTAGCAATCTGAAGAAACGTTACTCCCAAAATTGGGGCTTGATCCGCACACCCATTGCCTGATGGGCGATGAAGCGACGGCATGGTGATGCTGGCAAAGATTGGCTCGCCGAGGCAAAGCCCTCGGTCCAGCTAACGCGACAAAGCTGGTCGGCTGGTGACGCCGAAGTCTCCGGAGTAGGTTGATGAAGAGACGGCGAAGCCCCCGGTCTAGCCAAGGTGACGGAGCGGGTCGGTAAGGAGATGTTGCAGCTGCCATGTCAGCCGAGGTGTTGAAGCAGTTAGGCATGATGGACATCGGCTTGAAGAAGCAACAGTGCGGCCATGCCGATGCTGACCATAACTTGTGACGCGGTCAATGCCGGATTGATGAAGTGACCGAGCGGCGATGTCGGCGCGCCTGACCCGTGCAATCCGTGGGGCGATGGTGTTGGTGATGATTTAGCCTTCATGATGTTGAACTCTTGTTCGGCTTGCCTAGCCGATGATCCGGTAAGGTTAGGCTCGGCTCGATGAAGCGACGATCTGTCTAGCGTAGGTCGGCACACGTGGAGCAAGGGCTAGTTTGACACTGGTGCGACAGTGAAGATTACCTCCAAAAAGGAGCGAAATTTGTGAGCATGTGTTCGGAAACAAAACACAATACCCTAGAAATAGATTCTTCCAAAAAGTTTGTCCAATATCCCGTTCATGAAGAAAGGTGAACTCATGTCGGATTCGTATTCGTGCAGAAAACAGATCCGAAAAGTGATGCACTGATCGGAAGGTTCCAAGAGTTTAAACGGTCGGATCGAGCTGAAATTTTGAGAGGTGGTAGATATGGAAATTCCGCAGAAGTTGAACTGTTCGATCTTCGAAATAACCACCGATCTAGGCTCTAGAGACCATGCCTAAACTCGTCCAAATTCCCGTCCAGAGTTGACAGGGCTCCGGTATATCGTAGATTGCCGGAGATTCCTCCATCGGAACTCGATGAAATTTTACAGTGTTGTTTTAGACTCAATTTCGCACAATTCCACCAAAGGAATCGTCAAAGCGATGCTCGAGGAGGTGGTGGTAGTGGATACAAGTTCTCTGTTCGGAAAAACAGCACGGTCGCCCGAGGGCAATGTTGACGTTGAGCCCCCGAGCTCCATGGATGATTCCTCCATGACCATCGATTAATTGCGACGTCGGCATCTTCGTCACCGGCTCGAGGACGTGGTGATTGTTTTAGACTCCAAGGTGACCAGTCGAGCCGGTGACGAAGATGCCGACGTCGCAATTAATCTGCAGCCGAGCCATCGATCCTTCATTGATCTGACAGTGGAACTCTCAATGAAAGCACCATTATCCGTGTCAAAACCGGCAGATCTTGGGGTAGGGGTCCCGGGCTATGGATTCTCGGATCAATGGTAACAGGAATGAAGGAGACTATGTTTTACCCAGGTTCGGGCCCTCTTGATGGAGGTAAAACCCTACGTCCTGCTCTTGTTTATATATATGGAGTATCAAGTACAGAGTTGATCTACCTCAAGATCATATGTTGTGGTCTAAAACCTGAGGGTATGAGGAATAATGACATAATGATCTATCAACTAGCCTGGCCTCGACTTATATAATGTACCGGAGGCCTAGGAGAACAAGAGTCCTAGTCGAATACGTTGGTGGAGAGGAGTCCTTGTCTTGATCATCAAGTCCTGTGGAATATTCCTTGAATGTGACATGGGATGCCCGAAGTGGCCCATGACTAAACCGCCATGGGGGTCCTCAACCCGATCCACCTGGTCGGGAGACGATGTGGTGAGTACCCCCTAGTCCAGGACACCGTCAGCAGCTCCCTGCACGGTCTCGTCCGCAAAGAGCCCCGTTGGAGGTCCTTCGACTCGGTCGGCGGAGAGGACATGCCCCTCTAGGGGGGCTCGCTCTGTGTCGGCTCTCCGTCCCCTCCGGCCAATGGAGCAGGAAGGCCATCCCCATCACCTCCAGCGGGAGAGGCCGGTCCCCCACTCCCGGGCCGTAAACTAGGCTGGGGGCTCGACACAGGATCATCCATGTAATTACCTGCCGAGGCCGGGTCCTCCGCAGTCTTCGGCGACCTGACGCGCCACAGCCTCTTCCGTGGCTGGTATATGAGGGATTCCGCCTCCTCCTCCACCTCCCTGCCAGTGACAGCAAGACAAAAGGTCAGTCGGCAAAGGTAATCAGATATACCGAAGCTATTTACAAGGGGGGAAGTCTTCCTTACTCTTCCTCAATGATCATGGAGTTCAAGTTGAACTCCATGGGGGGCGAGGGCTACCTTCCTCTCTTCGGAGGTGGAGGGGAAGAGCTCTTTGACGGCTCTGACGCCAGACGAGGTGCAGGGGGCTCCGGTGGAGGTGAGCTCTGTGAAGAGATCGAGCCGGAGTGGGGGCTGGAATCAACTTCCACATCCGCAGATTGCTTGGCGGGGGAAGCCTTGATCCTAGCCAGGCGAGGGGATTGGCGGCATGCCACATCAGTCTTGGCAACCTTAGATGTGGTCTTCTTCACTCTCTTGGCGGCAGGCGCTGGGTTGGGAGCCACCGCCCCCCGGTTGGCAGCACGCCTACAGGGGCGTTGATCCAGAACCGACTCGGGGGATTGCAACCTGGCCACAAGCCAGTCTGCCTCGAGCTCCGCCACCGCGCCGATCTCGTTCTCCTCTTGGAGCTCCATTGCCACTGTGGTTAGGGCATCAAGCCCGGCTAATTAGTTCCCAGCAGGAACATCCCCAGCAACCCCTTCCATGGCCCGTGCCTAGCTACCGCCGTGAGAAGAGCTCTCATCCTCAGTTTTCCCCTTGCTCTTCCCAGCCTTCATGGACCTTGCCATCTCTGCAAGATGGACATATTTATCCTCCTCAACCCTCCTCATGATGTACACCACCTCCACAGAGGAGGTGCGCTTGTACATTCCAGTATCAACCCTGGTGGCCTTCTCCACCAAGGCACTTGACCACACGAGCTCTTCGTCAAGAGTGGGCAGCCGCCAATCGCTTGCCACTCCATGAGCATTGCAGTCTGACATCCATTTCAGTATCTGGTCCCGGGCTGAATTGATATTCAGAGGGATAACTGTTGCCGTGAGTTTGAACATCTCAAAGCGGCCAAACAACTGGTCAGACAGCCATGTGTGGCCATAAACTGACAAGTTATTGGCCAACCCTGGGAGCAACCTCATCATGTCCCTAGCATCACCAGACAACCAGGCGGGTCTGTCCCTCCTGTGTAGCGGCGAGATGCGGCGAAGAAGGAGATCTGCCCCCACATGCTCAGTGGTTAGCCCGGCAACCTTCAAACGGGTAATCCTGTTTATTGCCGGGCGCAACCTGTCATTGGTGAGGCCATGAGCACTCCATTCCTTGTCGTGCTCGACACATTCCATCTGTGCTTCGCAGAAATCTGGGGCTTCCTCATCTTGAATCTGGCACCAATCCCCTCTCCACTCATCCCACTTCTCGTGCTGCCTACCACAGATATAATCCCAGAGCTTCCTCGCTACCTGTGGCATCCAGCTGATGTCCCTGGAGCGATGACCGTTGTTCTCCACCCGTGGAACAAAGTAATGGTGGAACAGATCCACATTGGGGGCGACTCCGACGAAATTCTCGCATAAGTGGGCAAAAATGGCCATGGTCGCCATTGCATTTGGCGTGAAGTCAAGGAGGTGGAATCCTTAATTAGTCATGATCGCCTTAAAGAATTCGGAGAAAGGGGGACAAACGCCACAGATGAAATAAGCACAGAAGAATCGGTACGAGTCTGGCGGATCTTCTTTCCCCTCCGCCAGAACTTTGGGTGCTCCATGCCCTTTCGGGACAGGCCTCCCCCATAGATACCCATACCTCGCTTAAAGAACTGGACCGTCCAGATTCGATAGAAGGAATACGATGTCTCCCCTCTACTTCTTGTTCAACTCCGCCGCCCTTTTGCTCCCCTCGGCGACCGCCTCCTGCGCCGCGGCCATCTGCTTCCCTTTTTCTGTGGGGATTCATCCCCATTCCCGCTAGCGGCTATGCGAATGGGGGAAGGAATCCAGTGAGAAGGGTGGCAGCGGGCAAGAGAAAGTGGGAGGAGGAGCGGTGGTTTGGCTTGCAGAGGAAGATGATGGAAATAGGTGACAGGTTAACCAGCCCGCTCCGCGCTTTCCTATCTTTAAGGGGAGACACGACACTTCGGAAAGTTACCGTTTTACCTTAATTGCAATGGTCCCACGTCCCCACGACTCGCAATAATTACAGGAAGTGGACGTTGGATTGACTAGTCATCACGACAAAACCGGCATAAGCAGCCTTCTCCTCCACGTGTCCGTGCACTGTTTGGGGCCTAACCCATCATGTCGCGCTACACGTATGGCTCAGGCCTGGGGGCTTATGTCGGGGAAAACAAACAGGGGCATATATTTTCCCCTAACTCGTGCATGGATAGTGAAGACACATGCGCGAGTACAAGAAATCAAGATTTTCATAAGGCCAACATGCAGATCAAGGGGATCAAGGCCAAGCCAGAGAAGTAAGAAACCATGAGGAGAAAAGCCACCCTTGCCGGGAAGGCAAGCCCGGCAAGGACGGGGTTACCCCCGGAAGAAGATCTCCAAGAAGCCCCGGAAGAGCCTACCGGACTCACGGAGATGGAGCCACCTCACTAAACCACTTGACCACGACGCACATCGTCCATCAGTGTGGTCTCAAGCTGCAAAGTGACTAAGTGGCAGCCATCTGCCGCATGGTAGCCTCTTTCTATAGGGAATACCTACGGACGACACTCGTCCTACGATGTGTCAAGCGAGCAGGCGCGAAGCTGGCAAAACTGCCCGGCAAGGCTTGTCTGGCAAGCGACGATGTGACATCGAGCGGCGCATTTAATGCGCTCTGTCAGCCTGCAGAGTTAGGTATGATAGCACTGTTTGCTATCTTATAGGTGCATAGTGACTGATTTGCCACTGTGGTGACCCCTTAACCTATGAAAGGAGTCCCGAGGCAACCTTAGAAAGGGTTGGACACTAGATTAGCAAATCCACCCCCTCACATTTCATACGCACATAGCTGTTTAGCCATGAGGCAATCCTGCCGGGCAAATGGGCTATGACCACCACCATTTTTCCACCAAAGCAGGAGTAGGGTTTTACGCCTTGCGGCGGCCTGAACCTGGGTAAAAACTGCCTGTGTGATCCCTACCGTGCTGTCCCATGCTCCTCTGCTCTTTGCGCAACGTGCCATCCCCCCGCCGAACTAGCAAGGGACCTTTGGTCCCATAGGTGGTCGTGGTTTCCCGCGACAAACGGTGATCCCGTGTTTGAGCTTAAACAATTACCTGATATTTTGAAATATGCTTATCTTGATGAAAAGAAGATATATCATGTTATTATTAGTGCTAACCTTTCAGAGCATGAAGAAAGGGGATTATTGAAAACTCTTAAGAAGCACCGTGCCGCTATAGGATATACTCTTGATGATCTTAAGGGCATTAGTCCCACTCTATGTCAGCATAAAATTAATATGGAGCCTGATGCTAAACTGGTTGTTAATCATCAACGACGGTTATATCCAAAAATGAAAGAAGTGGTAAGAAATGAAATGGTTTGCCACTGTGGTGACCCCTTAACCTATGAGTTAGGTATGATAGCACTGTTTGCTATCTTATAAGTGCATAGTGACTGATTTGCCACTGTGGTGACCCCTTAACCTATGAAAGGAGTCCCGAGGCAACCTTAGAAAGGGTTGGACACTAGATTAGCAAATCCACCCTCTCACATTTCATGCGCACATAGTTGTTTAGCCATGAGGCAATCCTGCCGGGCAAACGGGCTATGACCACCACCATTTTTCCACCAAAGCAGGAGTAGGGTTTTACGCCTTGCGGCGGCCTGAACCTGGGTAAAAACTGCATGTGTGATCCCTACCATGCTGCCCCACGCTCCTCTGCTCTTTACGCAACGTGCCATCCCCCCGCCGAACTAGCAAGGGACCTTTGGTCCCATAGGTGGTCGTGGTTTCCCGCGACAAACGGTGATCCCGTGTTTGAGCTTAAACAATTACCTGATATTTTGAAATATGCTTATCTTGATGAAAAGAAGATATATCCTGTTATTATTAGTGCTAACCTTTCAGAGCATGAAGAAAGGGGATTATTGAAAACTCTTAAGAAGCACCGTGCCGCTATAGGATATACTCTTGATGATCTTAAGGGCATTAGTCCCACTCTATGTTAGCATAAAATTAATATGGAGCCTGATGCTAAACTGGTTGTTAATCATCAACGACGGTTATATCCAAAAATGAAAGAAGTGGTAAGAAATGAAATACTAAAGCTTCCGGAGGTAGGTATAATTTATTCTATTGCTGATAGTAGATGGGTAAGTCCCGTCCATTGTGTCCCTAAGAAGGGGGGTATTACTGTCATTCCTAATGATAAGAATGAATTGAGCCCACAAAGAATTGTTACAGGTTATAGAATGGTAATTGATTTTCGCAAGTTGAACAAAGATACTAGAAAAGGTCATACCATCTACCTTTTATTGATAAAATGCTAGAAAGATTGTCCAAACATACACATTTTGCTTTTTAGATGGTTATTCTGGTTTCTCTCAAATACCTGTGTCAAAATAGGATCAAGAAAAACCACTTTTACTTGCCCTTTCGGTACTTTTGCTTATAGACGTATGCCTTTTGGTTTATGCAATGCACCTGCTACCTTTCAAAGATGTATGACTGCTATATTCTCTGACTTTTGTGAAAAGATTGTTGAGGTTTTCATGGATGATTTTTCCGTTTATGGAACTTCTTTTGATGATTGCTTAAGCAACCTTGATCGAGTTTTGCAGAGATGTGATGAAACTAATCTTGTCTTGAATTGGGAGAAGTGCCACTTTATGGTTAATGAAGGTATTGTCTTGGGGCATAAAATTTCTGAAAGAGGTACTGAAGTTGATAAAGCTAAAGTAGATGCTATTGAAAAGATGTCATGTCCTAAAGATATCAAAGGTATAAGAAGTTTCCTTGGTCATGCTTGTTTCTATAGGAGGTTTATTAAAGACTTCTCTAAAATTTCTAGGCCTCGCACTAATCTCTTGCAAAAGGATGTTCCTTTTGTTTTTGATGATGATTGTGTGGAAGCATTTGAAATACTTCAGAAAGCCTTGATTTCTGCACCTACTGTTCAACCACCTGATTAGAATTTACCTTTTGAAATTATCTATGATATGCTAGTGATTATGCTGTAGGTATTGTTCTAGGACAAAGAGTTGATAAAAAATTGAATGTTATTCATTATGCTAGTAATACTCTAGACAGTGCCCAGAGAAATTATGTTACCATGAAAAGGAATTCTTAGAAGTTGTTTTTGCTTGTGATAAGTTCAGATCTTATACTGTTGATTCTAAAGTAACTGTTCACACTGATCATGCTTCTATTAAATATCTTATGAAAAAGAAAGATGCTAAACCTAGACTTATTAGATGGGTTCTCTTGTTACAAGAATTCGATTTGCATATTATTGATAGAAAGGGAGCTGAGAACCCCGTTGCAGACAACTTGTCTAGGTTAGAAAATGTTCTTGATGACCCACTGCCTATTGATGATAGTTTTCCTGATGTGCAATTAGTTGTCATAAATGCTTCTCGTAATACTCCATGGTATGTTGATTATGCTAATTATATTGTTGCTAAATTAATACCACCTAGTTTCACATACCAGCAAAAGAAAAAGTTTTTCTACGATTAAATACATTACTTTTGGGATGAACCACACCTTTATAAATAAGGTGTATATGGTGTTATTAGACGTTGTGTACCTGAGTATGAACAGGAACAGATCCTACGCAAGTGTCACTCCGAGGCCTACGGAGGACACCATGCTGGAGATAGAATTGCACACAAGGTATTGCAATCTGGTTTTTATTGGCCTACTCTCTTCAAGGATGCTCATAAGTATGTCTTGTCTTGTGATGAATGTCAAAGAATTGGTAATATTAGTAGACATTAGGAAATGCCTATGAATTATTCGCTTGTTATTGAACCATTCAATGTTTGGGGCTTTGATTATATGGGGCCTTTTCCTTCCTATAATGGGTATACACATATTTTAGTTGTTGTTGATTACGTTACTAAGTGGGTAGAAGCTATTCCAACTAGTAGTGCTAATCATAACACTTCTATTAAGATGCTTAAAGAAGTTATTTTTCCGAGTTTTGCAGGCCCTAGATATTTGATGACTGATGGTGCTTCACATTTTATTCATGGTGCTATCAGTAAATTGCTTGCTATGTATGATGTTAATCATATAATTGGACCTCCTTATCATCCTCAGTCTAGTGGTCAAGTAGAATTGGGCAATAGAGAATTTAAATTGATCTTGCAAAAGGCTATTAATAGATCTAGAAAGAATTGGTCTAAGAAACTTGATGATGCATTATGGGCTTGCAGAACTGCTTGTAAGAACCCTATGGGTATGTCTCTGTATAAAATGGTTTATGGAAAGGCATGTCACTTACCCCTTGAACTAGAGCATAAAGCTTATTGGGAAATCAAAGAGCTCCACTATGATTTTAAACTTGCTGGTGAGAAGAGGTTATTTGACATAAGATTGCTTGATGAATGGAGAACCCAAGATTATGAGAATGCTAAGTTGTTTAAAGAAAAGGTTAAAAGGTGACATGATAGAAGGATACAAAAGCGTGAGTTTAATATAGGTGATCATGTTTTGTTATACAACTCTCGTTTAAGATTTTTTGCAGGAAAGCTTCTCTCTAAATGGGAAGGTCCTTACATTATTGAGGAGGTCTATCATTCTGGTGCCAACAAAATCAACAACGGTGAAGGCACTAACCCGAAGGTGGTAAATGGTCAAAGAATCAAACATTATATTTCAGATACTCCCATAAATGTTGAGACAAACATAATTAATACCATAATACTGGAGGAGTACATAAGGGATACTTTCTAGAACGTTTCAGACTCCGAAAAGGAATAGTTATGTGGTACGGTAAGTAAACTGACTCCAAAACATTTCCAATGACAATTTTTCTCCATTTTGGAATATTTAGAAAATTAGGAAAATTAGAAGTAGTCCGAAGAGCACACAAGGAGGCAACAAGGTAGGAGGGCGCGCCCCCACCCTTGTGACCACCTCGTGCACCCTCCGAACTCCGTTTTCTTGCACAATACTTCTTCTGGCCGGTAAAAATTCACTATAAATCTCCCAAAGGGTTTGACCACCGCACCATGACAAAATCCTCTGTTCTTTTTTTGAGCTGTTTTTTCTGACAGATCTAGATCACCATGACGTCTCCAAGCGCCCCCAAGGACAAGTTTTTCGAGAAGGTCTTCAATCCCTACCTTGCGGAGGTGTTGCATGATACGTCTCCAACGTATCTATAATTTATGAAGTATTCATGCTATTATATTATCATTCTTGGATGTTTGACAATCATTTTATAGCAACTTTATATCATTTTTGTGACTAACCTATTGACCCAGTGCCCAGTGCCAGTTGCTTTTTTTTGCTTGTTTTTTACATCGCAGGAAATCAATATCGAACGGAGTCCAAACACCGCGAAACTTTTTGTGGATTTTTTATGGACCAGAAGACATCCAATGGGCTAGAGCACCACCTGGGGGTGCCTCAAGGGGGCACAACCCACCAGGGCGTGCCCGAGGGCCCATGCGCGCCCAGGTGGGTTGTGCCCACCTCGGTGGCCTCCCGTACCCCCTCTTCGTCCTATAAATCGTAAAATATTCCAAAAACCCTCGGGGTAACCCTAGATCAGAAACTCCACCGTCGCAAGCCTCTGTAGCCAAGAGAAACCAATCTAGACCCCATTCCGGCACTCCACCGGAGGGGGAAACCATCACCGGTGGCCATCTTCATCATCCCAACGGCCACCATGATGAGGAGGGAGTAGTCCACCCTCGGGGCTGAGGGTTTGTACCAGTAGCTATGTGTTTAATCTTTCTCTATTGTGTTCTGGTCGCGGGCTTTGTTAATATAGTTGGATCATATGGTGTTTTCCCCTCTCTATCTTGGGGATGCCCAAGGCACCCCAAGATAATATTTCAAGAAGTCTCAAGCATCTAAGCTTGGGGATGCCCCGGTAGGCATCCCACCTTTCTTCATCAACAATTATCGGTTAGTATTGGTTGATCCTAAGTTTTTTGCTTGTTCACATGATGTGTGCTATTCTTGGAATGTCATTTTGTCTTGTTTTGCTTGTTGTTTTAATAAAATACTTAGATCTGAAAGTTTTTAAATAAGAGAGAGTCCTCAATTAGCTACCCATTTATTTAACTACTTGTTTGATCTTCACTTATATCTTTTTGGAGTAGCTTGTCATTTACTCTTGTGCTTCACTCATATACTATGAGTAAATTGTTGAATAAATTGAATATAATGAAGCTGGAACTATAGGTTCATATCATGCCTAGTGGTAGCTTCACGTTGGGTTTAGAAAGTGAAATCTTTTGAAGCTTGACAATCACAATATTGGTCATACAAGCAATTCACGAATGATTAGTAGAAGAAAGAGAACTTTCACATGCGAATACACTATCTTGGAAATCTTTTTGTGATTGTGAGCCCCCATCAAAATATTATATGCCAAAATTGTTGACGTTGGACAAGGAAGACAACGTAATGATTTATGTTTGTTCATATTCACATAGAAGTTATATTGTCATAGATCCTTCGACATGTGGTGCTTTCCCCTCATCTTGTGCTTCCAAAAACTCTTAAACCCAAATCTTATTTTCAAGAGTCCACTATACCTACCTAAGGATTGAATAAGATCCTTCAAGTAAGTTTTCATCGGTGCAATAAGGCAATAAAAATTGCTTCTAAAAGTGTTAGATCATTTAGTGTTAGAGAAAATTGAGCATTGTACGAACTTGTGATGGCAAAGAATAAAAGAGACAGGCTGCATAATAAAGGTTGCTATCATAAGGGGCAATATAATGTGATGTTCCTTTGCACTAAGGGATTGAGCATACAAACAAAAAGAGCATGGCAACCTCTGCTTCCCTCTGCGAAGGGCCTACCTTTTACTTTTATGTATTTACTTTCATGCAAGAGTCAAGGTTTTTCTCTCTATTCCTTTTTATTTCTCTTTTGGCAAGCATCATGTGGTGAGGAAAGATCTAGGCACATATATCCAGTTGGATATGGGTAGCATTGGTTATTATTGTTGACATCACCCTTGAGGTGAATACGTTGGGAGGCAAAATTATAAGCCCCTATCTTTCTATGTGTCCGGTTGAAACGTTTTGCTCATGTGCATGTGGTGAGGTGTTCGCAATCATAGAAAACTATATGATGGTTGAGTATGTGGAGATCTTACTTAGATTCTGTTGAATAAGTTGAATTGCAATTGTTTGGTGGCTAACAATATAGGTTGTTGAGTTTCAAGAGAATTCATAGTTTGAACCTTAACATGTGAATTGGTTTCTACTTTCTCATGATGATTTTTATGAGAAAGAGTTGCTGTTATGATGCTAGGGAAAGTTATTGAAATTATCATTGATCAAACTTGTGCACTTTGCTAGCATTCCCACTTCATAAATTATTTCTTTTATCATTTACCTACTCGAGGACGAATAGGAATTATGCTTGGGGATGCTGATACGTCTCCAACGTATCTATAATTTATGAAGTATTCATGTTGTTATATTATCATTCTTGGACATTTTACAATCATTTTATAGCAACTTTATATCATTTTTTGGGTCTAACCTATTGACCCAGTGCCCAGTGCTGGTTTTGTTTTTTGCTTGTTTTTACATCGCAGGAAATCAATATCAAACGGAGTCCAAACACCGCAAAACTTTTTGTGGATTTTTTATGGACCAGAAGACATCCAATGGGCCAGAGCAGCACCTAGGGGGGACCCGAGGGGGGCACAACCCACCAGGGCGCGCCTGGGGGCCCAGGCGCGCCCTGGTGGGTTGTGCCCACCTCGGTGGCCTCCCGTACTCCCGCTTCGCCCTATAAATTGTCAAATATTCCAAAAACCCTCGAGGTAACCCTAGATCAGAAGTTCCGCCGCTGCAATCCTCTGTAGCCACGAGAAACCTATCTAGACCTCATTTCGGCACTCCGCCGGAGGGGGGAATCATCGCCGATAGCCATCTTCATCATCCCGGTAGCCACCATGATGAGGAGGGAGTAGTCCACCCTTGGGGCTGAGGGTTTGTACCAGTAGCTATGTGTTTAATCTCTCTCTCCGTGTTCTTCAGATGTCACGATCTTGATGTATGGCAGGCTTTGTTAATATAGTTGGATCATATCGTGTTTTGCCCTCTCTATCTTATTGTGATGAATTGAGTGTTCCCTTTGAGATTTCGTTTTATCGGATTGAATACTTTTATGGATTTGAGAGCACTTGATATATGTCTTGCATATGAATACCTGTGGTGACAATGGGGTATTATTTTGATTCACTTTATATATGTTTTGGCACTCAACTCACGGATTCCCGAGGAGACATTGGGGTAATCTACGCATAGGGGTTGATGCACGTTCTTGTCTTTGTTTCTCCGATAGAAATCTTGGGTCACTCTTTGAGGTTCTTTGTGTTGGATTGAGTATTATGAACCTGAAATTATTTGGTGTTATTTTAGTATGAACTCTTGGATAGATCGATCAGAAAGAATAGCTTCGAGGTGGTTTCATACCCTACAAATGATTTCTTCTTATGTTCTCCGCTAGATAGGAACTTTGGAGTGATTCTTCATCGCACGTTGAGGGAAGGTTATATGATCCAATTATATTATCATTGTTGAGAGATTGCACTAGCAAAAGTATGAACCCTAGGCCTCATTTTCAAGCATTTCAATACCGTTTGTGCTCACTTTTGTTACTTGCTACCTTGCTGTTTTTTATTGTTCCTATTACAAAAATCAATATCTACTATCCACATAACACTTGTATCACCATCTCTTCGCCGAACTAGTGCACTGATGTCTACTACACAACCTTCTTCTTGTAGATGTTGTTGGGCCTCCAAGTGCAGAGGTTTGTAGGACAGTAGCAATTTTTTCTCAAGTGGATGACCTAAGGTTTATCAATCTGTAGGAGGCGTAGGATGAAGATGGTCTCTCTCAAACAACCCTGCAACCAAATAACAAAGACTCTCTTGTGTCCCCAACACACCCAATACAATGGTAAATTGTATAGGTGCACTAGTCCGGCGAAGAGATGGAGATACAAGTGGTATATGGACAGTAGATAATAGTTTTTGTAATCTGAAAATATAAAAATAGCAAGGTAACTAATGATAAAAGTGAGCGTAAACGGTATTGCAATGTGTGGAAACAAGGCCAAGGGTTCATACTTTCACTAGTGAAAGTCCTCTCAACAATAATAACATAATTGGATCACATAACTAACCCTCAACATGCAACAAAGAGTCACTCAAAAGTCACTAATAGCGGTGAACGAACGAAGAGATTATGGTAGGGTCCGAAACCACCTCAAAGTTATTCTTTCCAATCAATCCATTGGGCTATTCCTATAAGTGTCACAAACAGCCCTAGAGTTCGTACTAGAATAACACCTTAAGACACAAATCAACCAAAACCCTAATGTCACCTAGATACTCCAATGTCACCTCAAGTATCCGTGGGTATGATTATACAATATGCATCACACAATCTCAGATTCATCTATTCAACCAACACAAAGGACCTCAAAGAGTACCCCAAAGTTCCTACCGGATAATCACGACAAAAACATGCGCCAACCCCTATGCATAGGTTCATGGGCGGAACCCGCAAGTTGATCACCAAAACATACATCAAGTGAATCACGTGATATCCCATTGTCACCACAGATATCCACGGCAAGACATACATCAAGTGTTCTCAAATCTTTAAAGACTCAATCCGATAAGATAACTCCAAAGGGGAAACTCAATTCATTACAAGAGAGTAGAGGGGGAGGAGAAACATAAGATCCAACTATAATAGCAAAGCTCGCGATACATCAAGATCGTATCACCTCAAGAACACGAGAGAGAGAGAGAGAGAGAGAGAGATCAAACACATAGCTACGGGTACATATCCTCAGCCCCGAGGGAGAACTACTCCCTCCTCGTCATGGAGAGCACCGGGATGATGAAGATGGCCACCGGAGAAGGATTGCCCCCTCCGGCAGGGTGCCGGAACGGGTCTAGATTGGTTTTCAGTGGCTACAGAGGCTTCTGGCGGTGGAACTCCCGATCTATTGTGTTCTCTGATGTTTTTAGGGTATATGGAGATATATAGGCGGAAGAAGTACGTCAGGGGGGCCACGAGGGGCCCACGAGGGTGGAGGGCGCGCCCAGGGAGGTGGGCGCGCCCCCTGCCTCATGGCCTCCTTGCAGGTCCCCCGACGTGCACTCCAAGTCTTCTGGGCTTCTTTCCTTCCAAAAATGAGTTCCGTGAAGTTTCAGGTCAATTGGACTCCGTCTGATTTTCCTTTTCTTCAAAACCCTAAAACAGGGTAAAAACAGAAACTGGCACTGGGCTATGGGTTAATAGGTTAGTCCCAAAAATGATATAAAAGTGTATAATAAAGCCCATAAACATTCAAAACAGCAAATAATATAGCATGGAGTAATCAAAAATTATAGATACGTTGGAGACGTATCAGCATCCCCAAGCTTAATTCCTGCTCGTCCTCGAGTAGGTAAATGATAAAAACAGAATTTTTGATGCGGAGTGCTAATTGGCATAATTTCAATGTGATTCTTCTTAATTGTGGTATGAATATTCAGATCCATAAGATTTAAGACAAAAGTTCATATCGACATAAAAATGATAATACTTCATGCATACTAACCAAGCAATTATGTCTTCTCAAAATAACATGGCCAAAGAAAGTTCATCCCTACAAATCATATAGTTTAGTCATGTTTCATTTTCGTCACACAAGAATGCTCTCATCGTGCACAACCCCGATGATAAGCCAAGCAATTGTTTCATACTTTAGTAATCTCAAACCTATAAACTTCCACGCAATACATGAGCGCGAGCCATGGACATAGCACTATGGGTGGAATAGAATATAATGAGGGGGTTATGTGGAGAAGACAAAAAAGGAGAAAGTCTCACATCAACAAGGCTAATCAATGGGCTGTGGAGATGCCCATCGATTGATGTTAATGCAAGGAGTAGGGATTGCCATGCAATAGATGCACTAGAGCTATAAATGTATGAAAGCTCAACAAAAGAAACTAAGTGGGTGTGCATCCAACTTGCTTGCTCACGAAGACCTAGGGCACTTGAGGAGGCCCATTATTGGAATATACAAGCCAAGTTCTATAATGAAAATTCCCACTAGTATATGAAAGTGATAACTCAAGAGACTCTCTATATGAAGAACATGGTGCTACTTTGAAGCACAAGTGTGGAAAAAAGGATAGTAGCATTGCCCCTTTTTTTGGGCCTTCTTTTTTTTTCTTTGGCCTTTTTTTTGGGACAATGCCCTATTGAATGATGATCATCACACTTCTATTTACTTACAACTCAATGATTACAACTCGATACTAGAACAAAGTATGACTCTATATGGATGCCTCCGGCGGTGTACCGGGATATGCAATGAATCAAGAGTGACAAGTATGAAAAAATTATGAATGGTGGCTTTGCCAAAAATACTTATGTCAACTACATGATCATGCTAAGCAATATGACAATGATAAATGTGTCATGATAAACTGGATGGTAGAAAGTTGCATGGCAATATATCTCGGAATGACTATGGAAATGCCATAATAGGTAGGTATGGTGGCTGTTTTGAGGAAGATATAAGGAGGTTTATGTGTGAAAGAGCGTATCATATCACAGGGTTTGGATGCACCGACGAAGTTTGCACCAACTCTCGATGTGAGAAAGGGCAATGCACGGTACCATAGAGGCTAGCAATGATGGAAGGGTGAGAGTGCGTATAATCCATGGACTCAACATTAGTCATAAAGAACTCATATACTTATTGCAAAAATCTACAAGCCATCAAAAACCAAAGTATTACGCGCATGCTCCTAGGGGGATAGATTGGTAGGAAAAGACCATCACTCGTCCCCGACCGCCACTCATAAGGAGGACAATCAAATAACACCTCATGTTTCAAATTTGTTGCATAACGTTTACCATACGTGCATGCTACGGGACTTGCAAACTTTAACTCAAACACTTCTCAAATTCACAATTAATCTACTAGCATGACTTTGATATTACTACCTCCATATCTCAAAACAATTATCAAGCATCCAACTTTTCTTAGTATTCAACACACTCAAAAGAAAGTTTCACAAATCTTGAATACCAAGCATGTTATTATTAAGAAAATTACCATGCTATTAATACTCTCAAAATAATATAAGTGAAGCATGAGAGATCATCTATTTCTACAAAATAAAACCACCATCGTGCTCTAAAAATATATAAGTGAAGTACTAGAGCAAACAACAAACTACTCCAAAAGATATAAGTGAAGATCAATGAGTTGTCGAATAATTATGCAACTATGTGAAGACTCTCTAACATTTAATAATTTCAGATCTTGGTATTTTATTCAAACAGCAAGCAAAACTAAATAAAATGACATCTAAGAATAGCAAACATCATGTGAAGAAGCAAAAACTTAGGATCAACCGATACTAACCAATAGTTGTTGAAGAAGAAAGGTGGGATGCCCACCGGGGCATCCCCAAGCTTAGATGCTTGAGACTTCTTGAAATATTATCTTGGGATGCCTTGGGCATCCCCAAGCTTGAGCTTTTGTGTCTCCTTAATTCCTCTCATATCACGGTCTCCCTAAATCTCAAAAGCTTCATCCACACAAAACTCAACAAGGACTCGTGTGATAAGTTAGTATAAACCATTGCAAAAACCTTATCATACTCTACTGTAGCAAATCACTAAAATTACAGGGATGACACTTAAGCACAGAGACTTGATCCATTCGGTTCGGGTCGCTACAAGATGGTATCAGAGCACATGTTGACAGTAGGACGTGACCCTAGAAACTGGCAAGCCCATAGCAAAGATTTTTCTCTACAACTTTCCCTTTCAAAAAGATCTTTTACCTCTCTTCTCTTCTGAGCTTATTCGAAAATTCCCTTTAGTGAGACCATACCCCTTTCCCCTTTTGACCACACGAAGATTCGACTGATGAGACCACCCCAAGAAGTACGAGATATCAGACAACTAAGGCCACTTCGGAATGAAGAGTATTTTCCGTGCATCTGAATAATGGAAACTACAACGGTTGAAGGCCGAAGACAAGTAGAATTGGAAGGCTCTGAAGAATTCCCAGATTTGTATGACCTAGGAAGGCTACCCTTATCGAACTTGGCAGACTATGGAAGTTGTCAATACCCGAGATCAAGGTGTATCGGAGAAAGACTGAAACAAGGAGCATGAGAACTCAAAGTTTTGTCAAAGAAAACCCTAAGGCAAGAGATATCAACTATGGAATGATAGCTCATGGGAAAGACAAGAGCAGAAACACGGTTATCCGTGATGTCATCGCCCGCTGATGCTATTGTCACCGTGCTGAGTTAATGATGCTTTCTTCAGAATGGATTTGATGGAAGAAGGCTGATGGAGCATCTATCAGCAAGAGGTGAAGTTTTAACCTTAGCTAAGTATATCACCAGGATCTGGAGTAGTACATCAAGAAGTTTAAGGTGGAGCTCCATGAAGCCGTATTAGAAAAGGAAGCATTTCGTGAAGAACTCAGGAACCAAAAGCTGAAAGTAGCCAAGCTGGAGGAGCTACAACCTCGAGATACCGGAGATTTGTCAGGAACTGAAGGACAGTATGACCATGGTTCATGTGAAGGATGTTGAAACCAGAAGTTTGGAATGCAACTCCAGAATATTAAAGGACGTCACGAGAGACTTCGCGTCAACAGAGTTGATCTGGCAAAAGAACTGGAAAAGGAAAAGCATGATTGGAAGAAGCCATTGGAGGCATGAAACAAGACTTGATGGGTTTGATGACTTTGAAGATTTATTGACCTTTAGAAGACCAAACCCCTGTCATACACTTACGTTAGATGCGACGTTTGTGAGCTGTCATTTGTTTGATGTTTTTCCCGACAGCCACAAATAAAATCTGCCTTTTCCAAACTTTTGTTTGTATTGTGTGCATCCCTCTCTATCTCTCTTATCTCACTCCAAACCCATGGACCCAATAGAGGATGAATGAAGATGAGCTTGTATTTTCTGGACCGATGAGTCAGTTGGAGACAGACCGATGGATTCAGAACATGGAGGATCACACGGAGAATAACCCTATAGTTTGAAATGATATGACCCAGCATGCTCTTCAGTGCTTTGAAAGAGGTGCTGCTACTTGGTGGAGGATGTACCAAACCATCAATGGATGGCAAGGAGTAACCACTTGGAGAGAATTTAAGTTGACTATGCCAAAGCCTCGGTTTGTGTCCCAGAAGTTGAAGCCTTATGGAAAGGATATGAGGAAACCTTGTGCATACAAGATTTGTGGAGAAATCAGACACACCCATAAAGAACGCAAGGATGAGTGCCCTAATTGTGAAGGAAGTCACCCAGTTGAAGAATGCCCAACTAGGCAGATTACTTGTTTCCTGTATGAAGGGATTACCCACTATCCTACTCAGTGTCACATTTACCCCATGGTACGAAGAATCGTACAGTAGAAGAAAGAAGTAAAGAAAGGAGCCCTTATGGAAATTTTAGAATAACCCGTGACGAAGGAAGATGTGGAGGACACACCTAAAGAGGACCCGAGTAAACCCTGCACTAAGTCTTGCTATTCATGTGGAGAAGAAGGACACATCTCCCAAAATTGTTTGAATGCGGATCTAGTAGAATTCCCGACAAAGGAAGTAGAATATGACCCACAGGAAATAGAAGCCATGATTGGCATGGAAAGGTCTAGGAAGAGAAGCAGATTGGATTCCAGGAAGGACCTGCGTCATATCACCTCTTACAGGTGCAAGGAGTCAGGGCACTACCTCAACAGTTGCCCCAAAAGGAAACCTCGATACATGTCAGAAGTAATATGTTTTAGTTGTAATGGAGCAGGGCACTTTGCCAGAGAATGCCCCAAGGAGAAGGAAACTTGTGCTAGATAGTTGAGTTTGCAACAAAAGAAATGGAGTAGTAGAAGTGAGAACATTTTTCTTTTATATTGAGGTGTTGAGTTGAGACATGTAATGGAAAAGCGAGAGATTGTAATCACTTGAGAATGAATAAAGTTAGCATCGTTGGTACTGATATGGATTTTATGAGTTGTTACCCTATGAAGAAGAATTTTGACCATTTTTTAGGATATGAGAAATATGGTCTATGGAAGATTTGTGCATTTTAAGGGTGGTAGTACCATGTAAGAACCCTTGACCCCTGGGAAAGATAAGGCTACTCCACTGAGTGGATTTCGGGCAAAATGAATATGAATTTTGTCTCGATATGTGTGATACCCCAAGAGTATGTGGGATGAAGTTGGAGACCGTCAGTTGTTTGGACCAAATGTGATCAAGGAGTCAGAAGAGAATGTTAAGTTGATTCGAGATAGACTGAAGGTAGCTTAGTCCAGACAGAAGAGTTATGCAGACTTAAAAACGCAAGGAGGTAGTCTATGAAATTGGAGATAGAGCATGTCTTCATGTGTTCCCTCTGCGAGGAGTTAAACAATTTAGAGTTAAGGGACAGTTGGCCCCGAGATTTGTAGGACCATACCGAGTTTTGCAGCGTATGGGAGAAGTGGCCAACAAGTTGGAGTCACCCGAAGGACTGTCAGGAGTTCATGATGTGTTTCACGTTTCCCATTTGAAGAAGTGCCATGCAGAGATGGCCAATATTCCCCTGTAAGGACGCTTGACCCTGGAAAGGATAATGATGTTCCACGAAGTGGAATATGGACTTCATAAGTATAAGTTTTTATCTCGATATGAGGGATATCCCATGAGGATGAAGAGATGAATTACTATTGGATATAAAGGAGGTATGATGTCGGAAATATGGATCAATGGAAACTCCATGATGAGTCTGAGTAATCATGTCCTAGTTTGGTGCCAATAGAAGGAAGGAAGATAGTACAATTGGATGGATTTTAAGTATGCTTGGAAGCTGGAAGTTGGATGTTGGAATAACAATCAGCTGCCCCGAGGATGAGTTCAAGGATTACAAGTAATAAGATGGGCCATAACCCACAGGCCCAGGACCTGCCAAGAGGCAAGCACATTCTTGCTGAAGGAAAAACCCTGGACGAAGTTACGATTTTATCAATAAGACGATTTTATAGGAGTAACACAAAACCTGAGAGTTGTGCAGGAACGATAGATGGTTGTTTGGCTTGCAGAATCTATGGAATTATCCGAACTAGGTTCGTCGACAAGAGAAATTCTGCAATGCTTGTGAGGATGACCGAGTGTTAGAATGCGAGATTCGCTAAACCGTATACAAGGTAATGATTTGGGTGCGGGATGGATTGATCACCATACCGACTTACTCTTATTGTTCGCCTTGATATATGGGATGATAAATCTGAGTGACTTACCTATAGTAGAGAGACGACGAACAAAACCTTGTATAAGCCTTAGAATGGTATAAGTATTTTTCCCTTGTACACGGCAGTTGTTGCCAACCGTAGGTTATACGGTGAGAATCAACCCAGTCCCATTTCCTGCAGGAGAAACCATACATTGTTGACCACCATGAGATATCGATAGTTGTTTAGCATTGGCGCCAGACCCGTCAGCTAAGAAGACCCAATCCCGGAATAACCTTACCAAGATGAAAGGATAGAAGAATTGTGGTAAAGGTTATGCCACTACCGAAAGAGCCAGAGAAGGAATTATCCTTACGATCTGAGAAGACCGGCCCTGTCAAGAATAGGGATGGAGTATATGAGTATTGATGGGACCGTAACAATGTTTCTAAGGGTGGTAGCACCCGAGACCCCGGAGACGATCGATGGATTTTGAGAAGACCCCGAACTTAACCTATTTCTTTCTAGCCTCTCCGAATCTCGAGGACGAGATTCATTTTAAGGGTGGTAGGTTTGTAACATCCCAAAATTCTAAATTTTGGAATGTTACAAATAAATAGATAGATTTGACTGATTGTTTGATTGATTGTCTGAAAGTGAGTGAATTCGAAACTTTTTGAAAGTTAAATGAGAGGGAATAAAAAGGACTTTCCCAAACTTTCATATTTGCTTTCTGATCTCCATGAATTCAAATTCTTTTCAAATACAAAACCCTTGAGCGAAGATGATATGACTTCTTCCATTTAAATTAAATGAAAGGGTATTTGAAAATAATTGGATTTCATTTGGAAATATTTCAATTCATAAACTTCATGCAACTCAATGATTTTCATGAGAGAACATAAAAGGACTTCTTCAAATTATATGAAATATGAGTTGGGAGTTTCAAAGAATTAAATTCAAAGTTCTTTTGAATTTATTTTCAATTTGGAGTTATTTGAGTTTTATTCAAATTAGTTTTCTCCAAAAATAAAATATATGGAAATTAGGGTAACATGATTCCCTACACCAGAAAATTGGAGAGAAATAAATTTGAAATCATTTTGATATTTCTAAAATGATTTTTATTGGATTTTATTAGACCAGTAGCACTCTTTGAATTATCTGAATTTGTGTGAATTTTATTTAATGCTAGGAAAATGTTCATCTTGTAGAAAATCTTTTTCTGAAAATTTATATATAATATGCCTATATAAAAGTTTCATTTTATTTTCGTTTTTCAGTTTATCGTATTCTGTTTAAAAAAAAACTACACGCGCGCCTGAAACTAACTGTCGCCTACATACGCATCATAGTACCAGCGAGCCCTTTTTTTTCTTTATCCTATATGGGCCAGGCCCAGCCAGCCTTTTTTTTCTTCTTCTTAGGCCGAATTTTGAAAAAAAAAACTGCACCGCAGCGTGCGAGCGGCCGGCCGAAGGCCTTTAGGCCCATCCGCCTCTTTTCTTCTCTGTTTCGTATATTTTCGTCTACATTTAGTCCCACATTGCCTAGCCTTTGACCCCTAAGCCTCTTTTTCACCAATAAATATAGACCCATAGAGCCTCCAAAAATCATCCGATTCGGATTAAATCAATATTTTGGTTTGACTAGATCCATTAAAGAAAAATATTTTTCTCCTCTCCGGCGCGACTTCTGGAAGTTATCTCCTCTCTCCAAAGTCGTCTTTTCTCTACCTTATAAAGGTATCTTTTTTTTCTCTCTTCATATACTTCCGTAGTTTATTATTTTTAGACTAATACGATAGAATAATTAGATTATCAATTAGTCTACGTATTTATACGTTAGACCTTAGCCGTAGCTATTTTTTCTTTCATAAAACAGCTTGGCCCTAATTTTTCAAATAGCCATAACTTTTTACTCGTTTATTCAAATTAGATGAAACCAGTGCCTATAGCTTCGTCTTGTTTTCACCTATCCAGTGAACCTGTCACATCAACTTTTCGAATTTTTCAAATTTCGAATTTTGTTCAGATTCATATTCAAACTTCTTTTGATCATATCTTTTTATCCGTAACTCCGTTTCAGTTGATTCTTTTTGCAAATCGAAGCTCTTGACCTAAACTTTCTGATAAGGCCAAATTCATATAATTTTGGTACTGTCAGAAATTGTTTTATGTTGCAAGAGTTATTTGCTTGGTTTTGGTGTTTTCTGAATCGACTTCTTCGATCTTTCTGATCTTTTGAGTGATTGCTTATGTATGGTTACTATTGCTTGCTTACGATAGATTGACCGGAGTGTGACGAGTAGATCTAGCAAGATTTTTGAGTGCGAATCATCTTCATCAACATTGCAGGCAAGTTCACACTTTGATCATACCTTTTCTACTACCCAGTTTTATTGCATTAGATCAAATCCTCAAACATTGCATGATTAGGATCTAATTAAATTGTGGGATGGGAAGTAGTTGAGGTAGTACCTATTACCTGTTTATTATCAAACCCATTGGGAGTTACTATTACGTTATGCTTATAGTGCCATGCTATGCTCGTAGACGTGGATTGGGTTTTGAGAGTATTCATGACAGATGTGAGTTTGTTAATTAATGGTTTACTTAAGGTGGCAACTTAAACACACATCTGGGTGGATTGAGGTACCTGGTTATTCTAGGATTTCCTGTCTAGGCACCTGGGTAGACCCGGATTGCCTGTTTTCTTTTGGACCGCCACCCAGGCTCAAAGGGATCATGAGATTATTCATGCTAGAAACTTCTGTGTGCAGCCACAAGCTATTATGGGCTCTAGCATAGTTGACTAAGTCATGCGAACTCTTACAGTGGTAGACTAGCAGATGTAGGGGATGTAGGTGGTACGGTCTACCCGATCGTAAGGTGCTAGCGCTTCTGAAAGACTATGTCTCGGTCATCCGTCTTCTCAAACACCATGTAGTGCGAGAAACCAAATGGAGGCGATCGAGTCTTGTGGGGAAAAGTGCGCAAACCTCTGCAGAGTGTATAAACTAATCATGGTTAGCCGTGTCCCCGGTTATGGACATCTTGAGTATCTAGTTCTTGGATTATCTTGTTGATCTCATCACTTTACTTAAAAAATGGTTGGGTTTTAATGATGATGCTTAATTGGGATTGAGAATGTCGTCAACCATTCTCAATGTTTAACAACCACCATGGTAGTGAAATAAAATTTATTCCTTTGCAGTAGGGAAAAATTGGCTTTACGCAAAACTATAACCATAGAGCTTTTCCACCAGCCAAATATGCATGTAGTGATAGCCTTTATTCATCATTCTCTATGGTGTGAATTTTCCAGTACATTCAATGTACTGACCCTTTGTGGCTGCAACGTCTCATGTTGCAAGATTTCTTATGACGAGTAAGTGATACATTAGGGTTACGATTTCTACACTCAACTTTGCCGTTGGTGTTGATGGGAATACACAACCTTGTTACTTCCGCTATTTGGATTGAGGTAATAGTATTTTACGTTACTTATACATGTGATTTACCTCTGTTATAAATCCTCAAGTAATGTGTGTGTCAGCATACCGATCCAGGGATGACACTTAAGCACAGAGACTTGATCCATTCGGTTCGGGTCGCTACAAGATGGTATCAGAGCACATGTTGACTGTAGGACGTGACCCTAGAAACTGGCAAGCCCATAGCAAAGATTTTTCTCTACAACTTTCCCTTTCAAAAAGATCTTTTACCTATCTTCTCTTCTGAGCTTATTCAAAAATTCCCTTTAGTGAGACCATACCCCTTTCCCCTTTTGACCACACGAAGATACGACTGATGAGACCACCCCAAGAAGTACGAGATATCGGACAACTAAGGCCACTTCGGAATGAAGAGTATTTTTCGTGCATGTGAATAATGGAAACTACAACGGTTGAAGGCCGAATACAAGTAGAATTGGAAGGCTCTGAAGAATTCCCAGATTTGTATGACCTAGGAAGGCTACCCTTATGGAAATTGGCATACTATGGAAGTTGTCAATACCCGAGATCATGGTGTATCGGAGAAAGACTGAAACAAGGAGCATGAGAACTCAAAGTTTTGTCAAAGAAAACCCTAAGGCAAGAGATATCAACTATGGAATGATAGCTCATGGGAAAGACAAGAGCAGAAACACGGTTATCCGTGATGTCATCGCCCGCTGATGCTATTGTCACCGTGCTGAGTTAAGGATGCTTTCTTCAGAATGGATTTGATGGAAGAAGGCTGATGGAGCATCTATCAGCAAGAGGTGAAGTTTTAACCTTATCTAAGTATATCACCAGGATCTGGAGTAGTACATCAAGAAGTTTAAGGTGGAGCTCCATGAAGCCGTATTAGACAAGGAAGCATTTCGTGAAGAACTCAGGAACCAAAAGCTGAAAGTTGCCAAGCTGGAGGAGCTACAACCTTGAGATACCGGAGATTTGTCAGGAACTGAAGGACAGTATGACCATGGTTCATGTGAAGGTGTTGAAACCAGAAGTTTGGAATGCAACTCCAGAATATTAAAGGACGTCACGAGAGACTTCGCGTCAACAGAGTTGATCTGGCAAAAGAACTGGAAAAGGACAAGCATGATTGGAATAAGCCATTGGAGGCATGAAACAAGACTTGATGGGTTTGATGACTTTGAAGATTTATTGACCTTTAGAAGACCAAACCCCTGTCATACACTTACGTTAGATGCGACGTTTGTGAGCTGTCATTTGTTTGATGTTTTTCCCGACAGCCACAAATAAAATCTGCCTTTTCCAAACTTTTGTTTGTATTGTGTGCATCTCTCTCTATCTCTCTTATCTCACTCCAAACCCATGGACCCAATAGAGGATGAATGAAGATGAGATTGTATTTTCTGGACCGATGAGTCAGTTGGAGACAGACCGATGGATTCAGAACATGGAGGATCACATGGAGAATAACCCTATAGTTTGAAATGATATGACCCAGCATGCTCTTCAGTGCTTTGAAAGAGGTGCTGCTACTTGGTGGAGGATGTACCAAACCATCAATGGATGGCAAGGAGTAACCACTTGGAGAGAATTTAAGTTGACTATGCCAAAGCCTCGGTTTGTGTCCCAGAAGTTGAAGCCTTATGGAAAGGATATGAGGAAACCTTGTGCATACAAGATTTGTGGAGAAATCAGACACACCCATAAAGAACGCAAGGATGAGTGCCCTAATTGTGAAGGAAGTCACCCAGTTGAAGAATGCCCAACTAGGCAGATTACTTGTTTCCTGTATGAAGGGATTACCCACTATCCTACTCAGTGTCACATTTACCCCATGGTACGAAGAATCGTACAGTAGAAGAAAGAAGTAAAGAAAGGAGCCCTTATGGAAATTTTAGAATAACCCGTGACGAAGGAAGATGTGGAGGACACACCTAAAGAGGACCCGAGTAAACCCTGCACTAAGTCTTGCTATTCATGTGGAGAAGAAGGACACATCTCCCAAAATTGTTTGAATGCGGATCTAGTAGAATTCCCGACAAAGGAAGTAGAATATGACCCACAGGAAATAGAAGCCATGATTGGCATGGAAAGGTCTAGGAAGAGAAGCAGATTGGATTCCAGGAAGGACCTGCGTCATATCACCTCTTACAGGTGCAAGGAGTCAGGGCACTACCTCAACAGTTGCCCCAAAAGGAAACCTCGATACATGTCAGAAGTAATATGTTTTAGTTGTAATGGAGCAGGGCACTTTGCCAGAGAATGCCCCAAGGAGAAGGAAACTTGTGCTAGATAGTTGAGTTTGCAACAAAAGAAATGGAGTAGTAGAAGTGAGAACATTTTTCTTTTATATTGAGGTGTTGAGTTGAGACATGTAATGGAAAAGCGAGAGATTGTAATCACTTGAGAATGAATAAAGTTAGCATCGTTGGTACTGATATGGATTTTATGAGTTGTTACCCTATGAAGAAGAATTTTGACCATTTTTTAGGATATGAGAAATATGGTCTATGGAAGATTTGTGCATTTTAAGGGTGGTAGTACCATGTAAGAACCCTTGACCCCTGGGAAAGATAAGGCTACTCCACTGAGTGGATTTCGGGCAAAATGAATATGAATTTTGTCTCGATATGTGTGATACCCCAAGAGTATGTGGGATGAAGTTGGAGACCGTCAGTTGTTTGGACCAAATGTGATCAAGGAGTCAGAAGAGAATGTTAAGTTGATTCGAGATAGACTGAAGGTAGCTTAGTCCAGACAGAAGAGTTATGCAGACTTAAAAACGCAAGGAGGTAGTCTATGAAATTGGAGATAGAGCATGTCTTCATGTGTTCCCTCTGCGAGGAGTTAAACAATTTAGAGTTAAGGGACAGTTGGCCCCGAGATTTGTAGGACCATACCGAGTTTTGCAGCGTATGGGAGAAGTGGCCAACAAGTTGGAGTCACCCGAAGGACTGTCAGGAGTTCATGATGTGTTTCACGTTTCCCATTTGAAGAAGTGCCATGCAGAGATGGCCAATATTCCCCTGTAAGGACGCTTGACCCTGGAAAGGATAATGATGTTCCACGAAGTGGAATATGGACTTCATAAGTATAAGTTTTTATCTCGATATGAGGGATATCCCATGAGGATGAAGAGATGAATTACTATTGGATATAAAGGAGGTATGATGTCGGAAATATGGATCAATGGAAACTCCATGATGAGTCTGAGTAATCATGTCCTAGTTTGGTGCCAATAGAAGGAAGGAAGATAGTACAATTGGATGGATTTTAAGTATGCTTGGAAGCTGGAAGTTGGATGTTGGAATAACAATCAGCTGCCCCGAGGATGAGTTCAAGGATTACAAGTAATAAGATGGGCCATAACCCACAGGCCCAGGACCTGCCAAGAGGCAAGCACATTCTTGCTGAAGGAAAAACCCTGGACGAAGTTACGATTTTATCAATAAGACGATTTTATAGGAGTAACACAAAACCTGAGAGTTGTGCAGGAACGATAGATGGTTGTTTGGCTTGCAGAATCTATGGAATTATCCGAACTAGGTTCGTCGACAAGAGAAATTCTGCAATGCTTGTGAGGATGACCGAGTGTTAGAATGCGAGATTCGCTAAACCGTATACAAGGTAATGATTTGGGTGCGGGATGGATTGATCACCATACCGACTTACTCTTATTGTTCGCCTTGATATATGGGATGATAAATCTGAGTGACTTACCTATAGTAGAGAGACGACGAACAAAACCTTGTATAAGCCTTAGAATGGTATAAGTATTTTTCCCTTGTACACGGCAGTTGTTGCCAACCGTAGGTTATACGGTGAGAATCAACCCAGTCCCATTTCCTGCAGGAGAAACCATACATTGTTGACCACCATGAGATATCGATAGTTGTTTAGCATTGGCGCCAGACCCGTCAGCTAAGAAGACCCAATCCCGGAATAACCTTACCAAGATGAAAGGATAGAAGAATTGTGGTAAAGGTTATGCCACTACCGAAAGAGCCAGAGAAGGAATTATCCTTACGATCTGAGAAGACCGGCCCTGTCAAGAATAGGGATGGAGTATATGAGTATTGATGGGACCGTAACAATGTTTCTAAGGGTGGTAGCACCCGAGACCCCGGAGACGATCGATGGATTTTGAGAAGACCCCGAACTTAACCTATTTCTTTCTAGCCTCTCCGAATCTCGAGGACGAGATTCATTTTAAGGGTGGTAGGTTTGTAACATCCCAAAATTCTAAATTTTGGAATGTTACAAATAAATAGATAGATTTGACTGATTGTTTGATTGATTGTCTGAAAGTGAGTGAATTCGAAACTTTTTGAAAGTTAAATGAGAGGGAATAAAAAGGACTTTCCCAAACTTTCATATTTGCTTTCTGATCTCCATGAATTCAAATTCTTTTCAAATACAAAACCCTTGAGCGAAGATGATATGACTTCTTCATTTAAATTAAATGAAAGGGTATTTGAAAATAATTGGATTTCATTTGGAAATATTTCAATTCATAAACTTCATGCAACTCAATGATTTTCATGAGAGAACATAAAAGGACTTCTTCAAATTATATGAAATATGAGTTGGGAGTTTCAAAGAATTAAATTCAAAGTTCTTTTGAATTTATTTTCAATTTGGAGTTATTTGAGTTTTATTCAAATTAGTTTTCTCCAAAAATAAAATATATGGAAATTAGGGTAACATGATTCCCTACACCAGAAAATTGGAGAGAAATAAATTTGAAATCATTTTGATATTTCTAAAATGATTTTTATTGGATTTTATTAGACCAGTAGCACTCTTTGAATTATCTGAATTTGTGTGAATTTTATTTAATGCTAGGAAAATGTTCATCTTGTAGAAAATCTTTTTCTGAAAATTTATATATAATATGCCTATATAAAAGTTTCATTTTATTTTCGTTTTTCAGTTTATCGTATTCTGTTTAAAAAAAAACTACACGCGCGCCTGAAACTAACTGTCGCCTACATACGCATCATAGTACCAGCGAGCCCTTTTTTTTCTTTATCCTATATGGGCCAGGCCCAGCCAGCCTTTTTTTTCTTCTTCTTAGGCCGAATTTTGAAAAAAAAAACTGCACCGCAGCGTGCGAGCGGCCGGCCGAAGGCCTTTAGGCCCATCCACCTCTTTTTTTCTCTGTTTCGTATATTTTCGTCTACATTTAGTCCCACATTGCCTAGCCTTTGACCCCTAAGCCCCCTTTTCACCAATAAATATAGACCCATAGAGCCTCCAAAAATCATCCGATTCGGATTAAATCAATATTTTGGTTTGACTAGATCCATTTAAGAAAAATATTTTTCTCCTCTCCGGCGCGACTTCTGGAAGCTGTCTCCTCTCTCCAAAGTCGTCTTTTCTCTACCTTATAAAGGTATCTTTTTTTTCTCTCTTCATATACTTCCGTAGTTTATTATTTTTAGACTAATACGATAGAATAATTAGATTATCAATTAGTCTACGTATTTATACGTTAGACCTTAGCCGTAGCTATTTTTTCTTTCATAAAACAGCTTGGCCCTGATTTTTCAAATAGCCATAACTTTTCACTCGTTTATTCAAATTAGATGAAACCAGCGCCTATAGCTTCGTCTTGTTTTCACCTATCGAGTGAACCTGTCACATCAACTTTTCGAATTTTTCAAATTTCGAATTTTGTTCAGATTCATATTCAAACTTCTTTTGATCATATCTTTTTATCCGTAACTCCGTTTCAGTTGATTCTTTTTGCAAATCGAAGCTCTTGACCTAAACTTTCTGATAAGGCCAAATTCATATAATTTTGGTACTGTCAGAAATTGTTTTATGTTGTAAGAGTTATTTGCTTGGTTTTGGTGTTTTCCGAATCGACTTCTTCGATCTTTCTGATCTTTTGAGTGATTGCTTATGTATGGTTACTATTACTTGCTTACGATAGATTGACCGGAGTGTGACGAGTAGATCTAGCAAGATTTTTGAGTGCGAATCATCTTCATCAATATTGTAGGCAAGTTCACACTTTGATCATACCTTTTCTACTACCCAGTTTTATTGCATTAGATCAAATCCTCAAACATTGCATGATTAGGATCTAATTAAATTGTGGGATGGGAAGTAGTTGAGGTAGTACCTATTACCTGTTTATTATCAAACCCATTGGGAGTTACTATTACGTTATGCTTATAGTGCCATGCTATGCTCGTAGACGTGGATTGGGTTTTGAGAGTATTCATGACAGATGTGAGTTTGTTAATTAATGGTTTACTTAAGGTGGCAACTTAAACACACATGTGTGGGTGTATTGAGGTACCTGGTTATTCTAGGATTGCCTGTCTAGGCACCTGGGTAGACCAGGATTGCCTGTTTTCTTTTGGACCGCCACCCAGACTCAAAGGGATCATGAGATTATTCATACTAGAAACTTCCGTGTGCAGCCACAAGCTATTATGGGCTCTAGCATAGTTGACTAAGTTGTGCGAACTCTTACAGTGGTAGACTAGCATATGTAGGGGATGTAGGTGGTACGGTCTACCCGATCGTAAGGTGCTAGCGCTTCTGAAAGACTATGTCTCGGTCATCCGTCTTCTCAAACACCATGTAGTGCGAAAAACCAAACGGAGGCGATCGAGTCTTGTGGGGAAAAGTGCGCAAACCTCTGCAGAGTGTATAAACTAATCATGGTTAGCCGTGTCCCCGGTTATGGACATCTTGAGTATCTAGTTCTTGGATTATCTTGTTGATCTCATCACGTTACTTAAATAAATGGTTGGGTTTTAATGATGATGCTTAATTGGGATTGAGAATGCTGTCAACCATTCTGAATGTTTAACAACCACCATGGTAGTGAAGTAAAATTTATTCCTTTGCAGTAGGGAAAAATTGGCTTTACGCAAAACTATAACCATAGAGCTTTTCCACCAGCCAAATATGCATGTAGTGATAGCCTTTATTCATCACTCTCTATGGTGTGAATTTGCCAGTACATTCAATGTACTGACCCTTTGTGGCTGCAACATCTCATGTTGTAGGATTTCTTACGACGAGTAAGTGATACGTTAGGGTTACGATTTCTACACTCAACTTTGCCATTGGTGTTGATGGGAATCCACAACCTTGTTACTTGCGCTATTTGTATTGAGGTAATAGTATTTTACGTTACTTATACATGTGATTTACCTCTGTTATAAATCCTCGAGTACTGTGTGTGTCAGCATACCGGTCCAGGGATGACACTTAAGCACAGAGACTTGATCCATTCGGGTTGGGTCGCTACACAAACAATGCAAACATAACAGCAATCTGCCTAAACAGGATAGTCTGTAAAGAATGCTGGAACATCCATACTTCCCTAGCTCCAAAAGTTATGAAAGAAAACTCCCACTGTAGTAAATTTATCAGAGCTTAATATGCAAAAGGTTTCAACATTTTATCACATTCTTACTTTTCTATGGAATTATTGCAACAGCGGTAAACTTTCTGTTTTCAAACAACAACATGTATACTTGTAACATAGGCATAGTGGAGGCTATCAATGCCACTTTTATTGAAATAAAAGATGCAAACATTGTTCTAAATAACAGAAAGCAAATCCTAACAAAATAAATTGACGCTCCAAGCAAAACACGTATCATGTGGCAAATAAAAATATAGCTCCAAGTAAAGTTACCGATGAACGAAGACGAAAGAGGGGATGTGCCGGGGTACTGATCCACGGGCACCTATGGGACCGGCGGACCGGGTCCCTTTCGGTTCGGCGGGGGCGGAGATCATGCAAAGAGCGGATCGAGGCGAAGCACACGAGCGGTTTACCCAGGTTCGGGCCGCACGGATGCGTAAAACCCTACTCCTGCTTTGTGATTTGTATTGAGTTCTTGCTCGGGAGCGCGGAGTGCTACAATACATACCAGAAGCTAACGAGACCGAGCGTGAGTGTTCTCTGAGCTAGCTAACAGCTAACCCCCGCTATGTTGCGCATGGGCCTCCTTTTATATGCTCAAGGGGTCACCGACAGGTGGCAATGTAGACAAGGGTAAAAACGGGAAGGTGCTGCGGTAGGTACAGCTACCTGCTACAGTGTATCATACCTAACCCTGACGGCAGGGGACAAGGGTATTAAATGCCCGTCTGTGTCGCCTAAACAGTGCAAAAAGGGACCGCCAGGGACGCCACCGCTCGCCACGATGGCAAACTTGTCAGTGCCGCTTGCCACCGCGCACCGCTGGCTGCACAGCCTCCCGCCACGCACGCCTGGTAGGGTCCCAGAGCGACACGTTGGTGGATGTGCTGGAGCGCGGACACAGAGTGGTGGCTTGCCGCGGCAAGCGCCTTGCCGCGGTTGTTGTCTTGGCGCATCCGGGAGCTTGTCGCTCACCGGGCCTTGCCGGGACGTGAGGCGCGTCGCGGCAAGTTCCTTGAGGTGCCTTGATTGGCCTTCCCGGCAAGCTCCTCTTGCCAGGGTCTTGAGATGCCTTTGTTGGCCTTCCCGGCAAGCTCCTCTTGCCGGGGTCTTGTCTCCTTGGCTTGGATACTTTGTTCTTGAATGGCTCCAAAGGAACCACGGAGGACCTTGGCGGTCACCCGGCAAGCCTTGCCGCGGGACGCTGCGACTGCCCGTGCACAAGTTTGGGATACTAGGGTACCCCTACCCTAGTACACCGACAGGAGCCCCCGGGCCTGGGCCATACACGGTGCCGAGCACTGTTGGGCCAGGCCCAAAACAGGGCACGGGCACGCGCGGCCTAGGTTACGCCGTATCTCTCTCCGTATCCACCGCGCCCTCCCTGAACGGCACGCGTTGAATGCGGCATCGTGGGTGGTTTCTTTATTCGGAAATGCGGAACGTCCGCCCCCTCCCTCTTTATAAGCAGGGGAAACAGGGGAAGTTCGCCCATTCGCCCGTTGCTGCTTCCAATCTCAGAAATCTCCGCCGCTCCCTCGCCTTCCCAAAGTAGAGAGAGAGCAGCGCTCCGCCCCCCATCGCCACCAGCACCACCAACGCCGTCGACCTCCTCCACCACTTCCGCCATGGCTCCAAAAGCCGACAAGGGGAAGGTCATGAAGTCGACCGAGGCGCAGCGGCTTGCGGCGCTGCGGAAGGAGCGGGCCGTCTTCCCCCCCAAGCTTGCCGCGAAGGAGCTGAGGGAGAACTACTACCTCTTTTGGTCGACGGAGACACGAGCGCATCCGCGCACGAAGGTACTCCCCGCCGCCGCTTGGAAGAAGGCCCCAAACGGATACCCTTTCTTCGCATTGTTCTTCTACTTCGGGCTCTGCCCGCCTTTCTCTGAATTCTTCTGCGACATCATGAATACCTACGGATTCCACCTCCTTGACTTCACCCCCAATGCCGTTCTGACCATGGCAGTTTTCGCACATCTCTGCGAAAACTTTGTCGGAGTCCATCCCAACGTAGCCCTCTTTCGCCACTTCTTCATACCCCGAGTAGAGAGAGGAGAGTCTCTATCCGGCGGAATCGCCTGGATCTCAAGGGTCGGCAAGAAGGAAATGTATCTGGAGGGAGAATTCCGCGGCAAGTGGGAGGAGTGGAGAGCAGACTGGTGCTGGATTGACGAGGAGAACCCGCAGCCATTCACCACCCGGCGCCAAACCCCAGTAGCACGCGGCAGCGATTGGAGTGACGTGGCCCCGGAAGACGACAGGCTGAAGATTGCTGTCACCCGGATCCTGCGCCTCAGGCTTGCCGGGCTTACTGTAGGCGCTGTTGGCGCAGACTTTCTTCGCCGCCGCATCGCCCCCCTGCAGGAACGGGGGAGGCCCACTTGGGAGTTCAAGAATGCGGAAGATATCATGAGGCTGCGGCCAGGCCTCAACTTCAACTTCACAATTCTGGAGCTCAACGTGATGCTACAGGAGCTCTTCAAGTATGACCCCCAACATCCCGAAGTGTTCAGGTTGCCGGGGGGTATCGTTCCGCTGTGCAACAATTCCTTGCTCGACCGCATCCGTGCAATGATGCCGCTGTGCGACTCGCATGGAATTGTGCCAACTTGGCAGGAGCCTGCGGACGACGTCGTGCAGCAGTTCTTCGATGACTTGGTGGAAGTGCCGATCCGCTCCAACGAGAAGGACAGCCTCACCCGCGACACCACCGATGCAGAGATGGCGCTCATTGCCACTAGGCTGGAAGAGGCAGCGGCAGCCGCAGCCGCGGGCGAATTTGGATTCACCGTGGAGGAGGCAGATGAAACAGAAGCGGCAAGCCGTGCCGAGCGAGGGGAGCCCGCCGGCAAGAAGGAGCTTGCCGGGCGTGACGCCGAGCTGAGCGAGCCCGCCAAGGACACGAGCGGCTCGCTGGAGATCAACTCCTCTTCCTCTTCATCTTCGGGCAGCTCGCCACAAGCAGAGCCTCCATCCCCACCAAGAAGGCGTCTCCGCAAGGCCGGTGACGTAGCGGAGCGGCAAGCGGGTCAACAGTCGCCGCGCCGCGTGACACGCTCCACCTCGGCAAACACCATTGCCGCGGGAGCTCCTCATGCTGCGACGGAAACTGGAGCGGGGTCTAGCCGGACCACCGCTTCAGTTCCTGCTGCTGCTCACGCCGCGCAGGCAGCCGGAGCGGGGTCGTCTCAGACCACCGCCACTGCTCCCGCCAAGCGGCCAAGGGAAGCTTCTCCTCTGCCTCCTCGCACCGGGCGCGCGCCGGACTTCGACTTCTCCGCGTTCAGCTCCGACGAGGAAGAAGAAGAAGAGTAAGCTTCTCTTGCTGTACTTGCAGTTCTTCAATCCTTGCTGTTTTGTCTTGTATCTCATTTGCTTTGCTCTGAACTTGTTCCTTTTTAGGACTCTGGCCCAGAGAGCAGCAAAGAGAGCCAAGGTCCCGGTGATCGTCATCGAGGACGAACCCACTGCGACAGCAGGAGGCGCGCCCGAGACAACCTTGCCGGACCCGGCAACTTTTCTCCAGAGCAGCCCCCAGCGTAAGTATATGCTTTGCTTCCGCTTGTGAGGTGCGCATGGATACTCTGTCTTTGCTGATATCTTACTGCTGGTTTGTGCAGGAGCAGAGCAGCCCCACCAGGAGCCAAGGGAGAATCCACCGGCAGGGGAGAGCTCTCCGGCAAGGGACAGCACCAGCGGCCCCCCGACGGCGGAGACCACGACTGCAGAACCCGGTACAGGTAATCCTTTCGCTGCAAGACTTCCCTTGGGTTCTTCTTCTCTTGATCTTCTTTTTGTTGGATTTTTGCTTGACTCTTCTCCCCTTTCCGGCTGTCAGACCCATCTACTACGGAGCGGATGGAGACCGAGGTTGCCGCCGAAGAAGCAGCCGGTGCTGGCGATCCCGCCGACGCAGAGGCCGCCAAGGCTGCCGCCGCAGCAACTGGCGAGGGGTCCGGCGATCGCACTGACGGCCCTGAGGCCGCAGGAGCGCCAGGCGCTACACCGACCGCCGACCCGTGCGCCGCTGCCGCAGCGCCAGGCTCCGAAGAGCCCCAGCCAGGCGTCTACTTGAAGGCCGGCGATGACGTCTTCATCAACCTCCCCTGGGCGTCAAGCTCCAGGGCGCTGGTCGAGGGGGAGATCTTCGACGGAGAAGTGCTCGCCTCCGCGGGGCTGACGCTGGTTGACGCGCCAAGCAGCAGCAGCAACGAGCCTGAGGAGGAGCGGTTGCTGCGGAAGCTGTTGTCGCTCTACCGCGCGCGGCAAGACAAGCTGGACTCCCGCGAGGCGCTTGTCGCGGAAGCGGGAGCAAATATCGAGAAGCGCGCGGAGGAGCTCCGGGGTCTCCACCAGGAAGCTCTCCGGTCCCTAGCGGAGGAGCGAGAGCAACTCGTCGAGGCGCAGAAGGCCTTCCTCCTCGAGAAGGCCGAAGTCGAAGAGCAACAGCGGCTTGCCGCTGTGAAGCTATCCGAGAAGGAGGGCGAGCTGGCGCAGCGGAAGGTCAATCTTGACGCCCACGAGGAGGAGCTTGCCGTGCGCGAGGAAAAACTCGGTGGAGCCCTCAAGCAAGCAGAGGATGCTGCCGCTGCCGCCGAGGCCGCTAAGAAGGAGCTGGAGACGAAGGTGGCGCAGCTGGAGGCCGATCTCGCCGAGAAGGGCAAAGAGCTCAGCGCCGCCAAGGACTCCAACACGGGTCTTGAGTTGAAGCTGACCGTTTTGACCAAGACGCTGGACGGCGCCAAGAAGCAGGAGGCGGCCTTGAAGGAAGAGATCAAGGCCGACAAGGCGCTGCTGGAGAGTGTTGCCGCCACCCAGAATGCTTTCCGGGAGACTGTGGAGCACTGGACAGAGAGTCTTGTGGTTGTTGCCGCAGACATTGACAAGGAGCTGGCGCAGCTGGGGATGGAGGACCTTGGGTATCCCTCCGACGAGAACCGCCAACCCAGCGCCAAGCTCGTCTTGTTCTTCAAGGGCGTGGCAACGGCCCTCCAGCGACTCCGGGAGAGGATCCCAAAGCAGCTCGCCGACGAGTCGCGCAAGATCTGCGCGGGAGCCCTTCAGAAGGTGTTGGTGAAGGTGGTCTTCCGCAACCCGGGCCTCAACCTCACCAACGTCCTCAAGACCCTGCCGCCGGATGCTGATCTGGAGGCGCTCAAGGACCTTGTCGCACCCATTGTGGACAAGCTGAGCGGGATCAAGAGGATCGAGGGCGATCGCGTAGATTAGGCCGCCCGTTTCTTCTTTTTCTTGTCGCTGTTTGTCATGTTATGAAAACAATCTGTTAGAGCCGCGACAAGCTATCTTCGTAATATAACTCTATTCTGGTTACTAATTGCAATGTTATTCCCTTTACTTGATTCCTCCCTTTGTATGTTTTTCCCCTACGCTTTTAGGGAACTTGCCGGTGCAGGCACCTGAGCCGCGAGCGCTGAGTGCGGGACGTCAGCAGCCTGCTGGCGGCGCCGCTACCGACAAGAAACCTTGTCGCAACTAGTTGCAGCTCACTTAAGTTGTTGAGTGGACTCGAAACAAAGTAAGGGCGTAGCTAGCTACGAGTTGGTTCCTCCGCGCACAGGTTTTCCATACAAAGTGCGGTCGTTCAAGGGAGATAACTTAAAAATTTAAAAAATCTGATTGCTCAAACTTTGGCAACTTAGCTTTTCTGTTGTTTGCTTCCCGGCAAGACGAAACTTTCTTTAACGACGCTTGGTCCATACCATTATCTTCTCCTTTCCCCCCGGCAAACTTGTGGGCGAGGGAACCTTCCTTTCCTTGAGAAAAAAGAAAGAAGAGAAAATAAAGATATGGAGCCTTACGGCTCGTTATTGCTTACCTTGGAGTAGGTGCTGCACAAAGTGTCAGATCATATATGCCAAAAAATAGAAAGCATGAAATTGACAAAATGTGCGGAGCACATGAACTTTACTTATGCACGGGGTCTGCGCCCGGCTTTGTACAAAGGATTACATGCAACAGCGGCAAGACTTGTACAAAAGGTGGTTGCCGGAACAGTTTCCGGCAACCGCGCCTTACGGGTAAAACTTACGAAGATGCTCAATGTTCCAGGAGTTGCTCACCGGAATGGCATCTTCGGTCTCAAGGCGGACAGCGCCATGCCTAGTGACTCATTTTACCCGGTAAGGGCCTTCCCACTTCGGCGTCAACTTGTTGGAATTCTTGGCGGACTGAACACGCCGAAGAACAAGGTTGCCTTCCTCGAGACTTCTGGCATTAACTTTGCGGCTATGGTAGCGGCGCAAAGCTTGCTGGTAGCGAGCAGCTCGAACAGCAGCCTGAAGACGGTCTTCCTCAAGGAGCAGCGCATCATCTGGTCGCAGCTGCTCTTGCTCAAGCTCATCATAAGCGAGCACTCAAGGTGACCCGTATACGAGTTCCGTGGGGATAACAGCCTCTACTCCATAGACTAGAGCGAAAGGTGTTTGGCCAGTGGCTCGATTTGGCGTCATTCTGATCGACCAAAGAACCACCGGCAGCTCCTCGATCCAGTTTCTTCCGCACTTGTGCAGCCTGTCGAAAGTCCTGGTCTTGAGCCCGCGCAGCATTTCAGCATTTGCCCTCTCCGCTTGACCGTTGCTTCTCGGGTGAGCAACAGAAGCGAAGCAGACCTTGGCGCCAAGATCTTGGACGTACTGCATGAAGGTGCGGCTCCTGAATTGTGTACCGTTGTCGGTGATTATCCTGTTAGGGATCCCGAAGCGGCAAACAATCGACCTGAAGAACTTGACTGCTGACTGTGCTGTCACCTTCCTCACTGGTTCCACTTCCGGCCACTTTGTGAACTTGTCGATTGCAACGTACAAGTACTCAAAGCCCCCGACTGCTCGGGGAAAGGGGCCGAGGATGTCGAGCCCCCAGACCGAAAATGGCCAGGATAAAGGGATCGTCTGGAGAGCTTGAGCTGGTTGGTGTATCTGCTTGGAATGGAACTGGCACGCTTCACACTTTGTTACTTGTGCAGTTGCATCCTGGAGGGCTGTCGGCCAAAAGAAACCTTGCCGGAATGCCTTGCCGGCAAGTGCTCTTGCGCCAATGTGGTGACCACATATGCCTCCATGTATCTCTGCCAATAGCTTTTGTCCGTCTTCCCGGTGAATACACTTCAATTTCACACCGTTGAGTCTTCTTCTGTACAGTGTCTTGTCGACAAACTGGTACATACTTGACTGCCGGGCTACTCTTTCCGCTTCTTCTTTCTCTTCGGGAAGTTCTCCTGTCTGAAGGAAACGGACAATCTGCTGCGCCCATGCTGGAGCTTGTGGCTCGACAACAAGGACTAAAGGCAAATCTGCTGCTGCGGGAACGTCCGCTTCTACGGCGAGAACCTGCGGCTCTGCGGGAGCTTGACGTTCCCCGGCAAGCTTGCCGGAGCAAAACTTGCTGGGAGCTTCTGCTTCAACGGAACAAACCCTGGGGTTTGCCGGAGCAGACTGCTCCTCAGCGCTCTTGGCGTTGATCTTGGGGACTGCTGCGGGAACATCCGCTTCTACGGCGAGAACCTGCGGTTCTGCCGGAGCATGACGTTCCCCGGCAAGCTTGCCGGAGCAAAACTTGTCGGGAGCTTCTTCTTCAACGGAACAAACCCTAGGGTTTGCCGGAGCAGACTGCTCCTCAGCGCTCTTGGCGTTGATCTTGGGGACCTTCTTGGCGGCGGCTTCGGGAAGCTCTGCCGGCAAATAGTCACCAGAAATCAACTTCCTCTTCTTGCTCTGTCCAGTTGATGGCGTTACGGACGGTTGAGTCAGCTTGAGCACAAAGATCCCTGGTTCCACAGGTAATCTAAGTGCGGCGCACTTTGACAGGCCATCGGCAATGGCGTTCTGAGCTCTTGGAACATGCTCCATTTGTAGGCCGTCAAAGTGCTCTTCTAGCTTTCTCACTTCGTCAACGTAAGCTTCCATCAAAGGACTCTGGTAGTTCTTGTTCACTTGGCGGACGACAAGCTGTGAGTCACCCCTGACAATGAGCTTCTTGATCCCAAGGTCTGCCGCGATCCTGAGACCGGCAAGCAAGCCTTCATACTCTGCAGTATTGTTTGTTGCTTGCTCCTTGGGAAAGTGCATCTGGACCACGTACTTGAGGTGCTCTCCGGTGGGTGCGACAAGCAGCACGCCAGCGCCGGCGCCTTGCAGCGAAAAGGCACCATCAAAGTACATCAGCCACTCTTTGCTTGCTTCCTTGACAGGGATGCTCGTTTCTGGAATTTCTTCATCTGGTGTTGGCGTCCATTCTGCTATGAATTCTGCCAATGCTCTGCTTTGGATAGTTGAAGTACTCTCAAACTTGAGGCCAAAGCTTGACAGTTCCAGTGCCCACTCAACAATCCTATCTCATGTGCTTGGAAGTAATGGTGCAGCTTTCTCGAGGCCATGAGAAGGCCGAAAAGCAATTTCTGCACGCCAGAGTACCTTGACCTAGCCCCCTGTAGAAGGGAGCTGACAAAGTAAACTGGGGGCTGCACCATTTTCTTCTGTATCTCCTCGTGCATCTGCGCAAATCCATCTTTGTCGGGACCAGAGCTTGCCGGGGAAGCCCCTTGCTTGTCGCTGGATGCGCTTGTCGTGGTTGCGGGCTTGTCATCTGCCTCCCTCTCTGCTACTAACGCAGCACTAACCACTTGATTGGTTGCCGCTATATACAGCAGCAACTTCTCTTGTGGCTTAGGTGCGACAAGTATTGGAGGGGAGGACAGGTATCTCTTCAAGTCTTGCAGCGCAGCCTCCGCTTCCGGAGTCCATTTCATTGGACCTGCCTTTTTCAATAATTTGAAAAAATGGCAGGGCGCGCTCAGCAGACCTAGAGATAAACCTGCTGAGAGCAGCCACGCAACCGGCAAGTCTTTGTACATCCTTGACGCGCTTTGGTGCTTCAATCTGCTCAATGGCCTTGATCTTGTCGGGATTGGCTTCAATTCCCCGCTGAGACACGAAGAACCCGAGAAGCTTGCCGGAGGGGACTCCAAACACACACTTCTCTGGGTTGAGTTTGAGGCTGATCTTGCGCAGATTTGCAAAGGTCTCGTCTAAATCTTGAATCAGAGTTGCCTTGTCCTTGCTCTTGACCACTATGTCATCCATATAGGCTTCCACATTTCTGTGTATTTGTGGCTCAAGAGCGACATGGACTACTCTTGCAAATGTTGAACCAGCATTTTTTAATCCGAAGGGCATCCGTATGAAACAGTACGTGCCACATGGAGTAATGAATGCGGTCTTCTCCTCATCCTCTTCTGCCATGAAGATCTGATGGTATCCTGAATACGCGTCAAGAAATGAAAGCAAATCACATCCGGCCGTGGAGTCAACAATCTGGTCAATGCGCGGCAAAGGAAATGGGTCTTTGGGACAAGCTTTGTTAACATCGGTAAAGTCGATACAAAGTCTCCATTTCCCGTTCGCCTTGCGCACGACTACAGGATTGGCCAACCACGTAGGATGGAGCACTCCTCTGACAAGGCCTGCTGCTTCCAATTTCTTGACCTCTTCTGCAATGAATTCTTGGCGCTCCACTGCTTGCTTCCTGACCTTCTGCTTGACGGGCCGCGCATGAGGACAAACAGCAAGGTGGTGCTCAATTACTTTCCTGGGAACACCGGGGATGTCAGAGGGCTGCCACGCAAACACGTCGACATTCGCCCGCAGGAAAGCAACGAGCGCGCTTTCCTATTTAGGGTCGAGAGTGGCACTGATGGTGAAGGTACCACCAGTGCCGTCCTCCTTGGCGGACACCTTCTTTGTCTCTGGCGGAGCTGCCATCGTCTTCTTACACTTGCCGGTGGAGCTCGATGGTGCGTCCTCAACGGCAGCGCAGCACTCCAAAGAGGTGCCCTTGCCGGAGTGGGCATCAGAACTCTTGCGGGACTTGGTCTTCTTCTTCCCCCCCGGGAGCTTCAGCGGCAAGTGACTTGTGATCTGCTATGGCTGCCGCTTCCTGGTAGATCTTGTCGGCGCAGATAAGAGCATCCTTCTTGTCGCCAGGGACAGAGATGACGCTTATCGGGCCTGACATCTTCAGCATATTGTATGCATAGTGAGAGGCCGCCATGAACTTGGAGAGTGCTGGACGGCCAAGTATCCCATTGTAAGGCAATGGAATATCGGCAACGTCAAAAGTGACCCTCTCAGTCCTGAAGTTCAGCTCGCTGCCAAATGTTACTGGCAACGTGACCTTCCCCTTCGGCTTGCTCCTTCCCGGGTTGATTCCTTGGAATGTGCCGGTCTCTTCAAGCTCGCTGTCAGGGATCTGGAGTTTCCGGAGTACAGCGGAGGAGATCAGGTTCAAGCCGGCCCCGCCATCAACTAGCATCTTTGTGACCTTGAGGTTGCGGATAGTTGGTGAAACCAACATCGGCAAGCACCCGACCGCAGTTGTGCGATCAGGGTGGTCCTCAATATCGAAGATGATAGGCGTGCTGGACCATTTCAGAAGCTTGCGTGACTCGACAGGTGGCTCCGCCGCATTGACTTCCCGCACCCACTGCTTGAGTTGGCGGTGCGAAGTATGCAGAGAAGCACCGCCGTCAACGCACAAGACCTCTGTGGCTTTCTGGAACTCCTGCTCACTGGTCTCGACATCATCCATGTCTTCGTCGTCGTCGTCGTCTTCATCGTTGTCGCGGCCGCGGGGAGGTCTGTCTCCTTGCCGCTGCTTGGCCTTGCCGCGGCGTCCTCCCCGGCCGGCGCGCTTCTTGTCGGATTCTCCAGCACCTCCTTGGGCCCTCTCCTTGTCGCGTCGCTCGTATTCAGCCTTTTGCTGCTGAACAAGCTGCTCGACTTTCTTGCAGCTCTGGAGGTCATGGCCCTTGGTGCGGTGAATCTTGCAGTACTGCTTGTTGGTGCCGTCCTGCTTGTCGGCGACCGCCATAGCCTGGCAGTTGGCGCATGCGGCAATCTCCTTGCCGGAGCTACCAACTTTGGCTTTCTTGGCGCCACCTTCGTTGCCGGACTGCTCAACGACTAGCACATCTTTGCCTTTCTTCTTCCTGTTCCGTCGCCGGTTATTCTTTGCCGGGGCAGCACCCTCGCTGTCAGATCCTTCTGCTCCGGTATTCTCTCCGGGGAGTTTCCTTCCTTCCTCAGTGCGTGCACACTTGTCGGCCAGGGCATACAGCTCACTAACGTCTCTGATCCTACACATCGCCATCTCCTCCCGCATCCTGCGGTTACGCACGTTCTGATGGAACGCGCTGATGACCGCGGCGGGGTGGACGTCTGGGATGTTGTACTGTACACGGCTGAACCTCTGAATGTACTTGCGCAGGAGCTCTCCTTCCTTCTGGGCGAGCAGATGAAGGTCACTCTCTTGGCCATGAGGTTTGTGGCCGCCTGTAAAGGCGCCGACAAACTGATGGCATAGGTCTGCCCAGGAGGATATGGAGTTGTCCGACAAGTGCATGAGCCAGGACCTGACGTTGGGCTTGAGCACCAGCGGGAAGTAGTTGGCAAGGATCTTGTCGTCCCGCCCCCCGGCAGCCTGCACCGCGATGGTGTAGATGCTGAGGAACTCCGACGGATGCGTCTTGCCGTCGTACTTCTCTGGTACGTATGGTTTGAAATTCTTCGTGTTGGGCCACTGGACTTGCCGCAGCTCACGAGTGAACGCAGGGCAACCTACCGCGTACGGCAAGTCGCCTGGTTCCCCTGGCGCATGCATGTCGACAGAGGGCCCAGCGCGCTGGTCTGATTGACGTCGCGCTTCTCTTCGGCGCTCGATGCGAGTACGAGCGTCTTCTTGTTGTCGTTCTTGAAGAACTTGGCGCTGATCGCGACGAGCTCGCAGATCTGATGACGCGGTGGAGTGGCTGTCGAGGTGGATCCGGCGAGTCGGCGATCTTGGCCTTCGGGGCGGAGAGTGCACAGTGGTTGCACCCCCACCGGTCTTGTCGCCACCGGCTCGTGCCTGGCTGACCGGCTGTGGCTGCGACGTGCTCGGCTGCTGTTGAGTGTCACCGTTGGCGAAGCCGATGAGACCCTGAATGGTAGCCCTCCAGTCGTCGATCTTGTCTGCTGTTGGAGGGTAGTCTAGGAGCAGTTGAGCTCGCGCCAAAGCTTCTGCTGCAGTGGCGGGTGGCGGTGGCGAACGGCCCGAGGAGCGGGATATGCTCGGACTTCTAACCAAGTTAGAAGGAGCAGTATCCCATCCAAGCGACCGTGTCTCGCTCGCGCCAGCATGTTGGCGTGCATGGTGGTCCTGAGCGCTCCGAGATCCACCAGCTCGATCTTGGTCTAGCAAACGCATGGTACAGTGAGTACCATGACGCTGCTGGTCCCGCGCCTCCTGAGATGGGCGCGGTGCATGTACGAATGCCGAGGTCTTGGAGTGCGCCCGGTCGTTGTGGGAGCCAGCTACGCTGTCGATGGGCAGCGCAGCCTTGTCCTTGGACCTGGCAGCACCGTGAGCTCCTTCGTCGACGCGCGTTCTTCCGCCGGCGCCTGCCCCATCAGCCGTTTGCTCCCGCGATGGTAGGCTCGGCGCGGACAGAGCAGCCGCCTCCGAAGTCTTCTTCTTCGGCGGCATGTCGATGAAGATGATGAAGATCTAGCTCGCGTGAACGCCGGATCTGGTTCACACAACCTCGACGCCCCCTACCTGGCGCGCCAAAGATGCCGGGGTACTGATCCACGGGCACCTATGGGATCGGCGGACCGGGTCCCTTTTGGTTCGGCGGGGGCGGAGATCGTGCAAAGAGCGGATCGAGGTGAAGCACACGAGCGGCTTACCCAGGTTCGGGCCGCACGGATGCGTAAAACCCTACTCCTGCTTTGTGATTTGTATTGAGATCTTGCTCGGGAGCGCGGAGTGCTACAGTACACACCAGCAGCTAACGAGACCGAGCGTGAGTGTTCTCTGAGCTAGCTAACAACTAACCCCCGCTACGTTGCGCATGGGCCTCCTTTTATATGCTCAAGGGGTCACCGACAGGTGGCAATGTAGACAAGGGTAAAAACGGGAAGGTGCTGCGGTAGGTACAGCTACCTGCTACAGTGTATCATACCTACCCCTGACGGCAGGGGACAAGGGTATTAAATGCTCGTCTGTGTCACCTAAACAGTGCAAAAAGGGACCGCCAGGGACGCCATCGCTTGCCACGATGGCAAACTTGTCAGCGCCGCTTGCCACCGCGCACCGCTGGCTGCACAGCCTCCCGCCACGCACGCCTGGAAGGGTTCCAGAGAGACACGTTGGTGGATGTGCTAGAGAGCGGACACAGAGTGGTGGCTTGCCACGGCAAGCGCCTTGCCGCGGTTATTGTCTTGTCGCGTCCGGGAGCTTGTCGCTCACCGGGCCTTGCCGGGACGCGAGGCGCGTCGCGGCAAGTTCCTTGAGGTGCCTTGATTGGCCTTCCCGGCAAGCTCCTCTTGCCGGGGTCTTGAGATGCCTTTGTTGGCCTTCCCGGCAAGCTCCTCTTGCCGGGGTCTTGTCTCCTTGGCTTGGATACTTTGTTCTTGAATGGCTCCAAAGGAACCATGGAGGACCTTGGCGGTCACCCGGCAAGCCTTGCCGCGGGACGCTGCGACTGCCCGTGCACAAGTTCGGGATACTAGTACACCGACAGGATGCCTTCCGGGGCATCCCCAAGCTTAGGCTCTTGGTTGTCCTTGAATTTTACCTTGGGGTTACATGGGCATCCCCAATCTTAGGTTCTTGCCACTCCTTGTTCCATAGTCCATCGAATCCTTACCCAAAACTTGAAAACTTCACAACACAAAACTTAACAGAAAACTCGTAAGCTTCATTAGCGAAAGAAAACAAAACACCACTTCAAGGTACTGTAATGAACTCATTCTTTATTTATATTGGTGTTAAACCTACTGTATTCCAACTTCTATATGGTTTATAAACTATTTTACTAGCCATAGATTCATCAAAATAAGCAAACAACACATGAAAAAACAGAATCTGTCAAAAACAGAACAGTCTGTAGTAATATGGATCAAACGTATACTTTTGGAACTCCTAAAATTCTCAAATAAATTTCTGGACCTGAGGAATTTATCTATTAATCATCTTCAAAAATTATTAACTAGATAGCACTCTCCAAATAAAAATGGCAGCAATTCTCATGAGCGCTAAAGTTTCTGTTTTTTACAGCATGATCGCAAAGACTTCCCCCAAGTCTTCCCAACGGTTCTACTTGGCACAAACACTAATTAAAAGCATAAAACCACATCTAAACAGAGGCTAGATTAATTATTTATTACTAAACAGGAGCAAAAAGCAAGGAACTAAAAATAAAGTTGGGTTGCCTCCCAACAAGCGCTATCGTTTAACGCCCCTAGCTAGGCATGATGAATTCAATGATGCTCACATAAAAGATAAGAATTGAAACATAAAGAGAGCATCATGAATAATATGACTAGCACATTTAAGTCTAACCCACTTCCTATGCACAGGGATTTTGTGAGCAAACAACTTGTGGGAACAAGAATCAACTTGCATAGGAAGGTAAAACAAGCATAACTTCAAAATTTTAAGCACATAGAGAGGAAACTTGATATTATTGCAATTCCTACAAGCATAAATTCCTCCCTCATAATAATTTTCAGTAGCATCATGAATGAATTCGCCCTATAGTGAGTCGTATTACAATTCACTGGCCGTCGTTTTACAACGTCGTGACTGGGAAAACCCTGGCGTTACCCAACTTAATCGCCTTGCAGCACATCCCCCTTTCGCCAGAGACTCGAATACTATAAATTGTTTCCACATTAAAAGAGTAATGTTAAGAAAAGGGGTAATCATAATCATGACAAGTTTTCTAAATATAATCCTCACTACTTTTTATAGCATATGTATCATCACAATAATTATCATAAGTAGGAGGCATGTTATTATCATTATAAATTTGCATATCAAAACTTGGGATACTAAAAATATCATCTTCATTAAGCGTAGCATCCCCAAGCTTGGGACAAACATTAATTGCAGAAAATATATTCTCAAAAAAATCATCTTCATCAAACATAGCTTCCCCAAGCTTGGGCCTTTTCATATCATAAGCATAATCACTCTCATCATTAATAGTATAGATAGCACCAATAGTATAGCAATTATCATATTCTTCCAAGCAAGTGACAAAAAGATTTTCAAGATAATAAGAAGTATCATTATCTTCCACAATTATATTTTCATGAGGAACAATAGTAATAGGTGTAGCATTATTTGGGAGAGATATCTTTTTACCTCTCTTCCTTTTTCTTTTCTTCTTCTTCACCACATCATGTGTGGGTTCAATCCTCTTTTTGGAGCTCCTTATTAATGAGATTGGTTGAATAGGAGGCTCCTCATCGCTACCTGATTCATCATAAGAAATAATAGGAGGATATTGGGAAGTCTCTTCCCTTTCGTTAGTATTCTCTTCATCTTCTATTTGTTTTCTTTTCTTTATGTAGTTGGCAATATAAGGATTTTCAATACAATTCACCGCACAATACATATAAATTTCCTCTAGATCAAAATGAAGAACTCTATCAAGGGAAAATTTTGGAATATCGTTAGTTATACGTTTCATTTCTTCGTAGCCCATAAGCAAACTAAGTTCATTATAATGTGCAAGGCAAATCAAGTCATCACAATTTTTGGACACGATTAGATCATGAAACAATTTGCATCGGATAGTTAAATGACCACGTTCATTACAAAGCTCACAAGTATGGCCAAGAAAATTTAAATTTTCAGCACACTCATCTAGCTCTTCTTGCAACAATTTAGTTTCTAAGTACTTATGCTTCTTGCAATATCTATCTTCTCTATTAGGTGTGTACTTACAAACCCAATGCACTCCACAAAAATTGACTTGTTTATAGGAGACATTTTCATCAAAACTAGTGTAATCATCATTAGTGTCATGGATATTCAAAGAATTCGTACTAACAACATTGCAATCATGCTCATCATTCAAATATTTAGTTCCAAACATTCTAATGCATTCTTCTTATAGCACTTGAGCACAATTTTCCTTTCCATCATACTCACGAAAGATATTAAAAAGATGAAGTGTATGAGGCAAACTTAACTCCATTTTTTGTGTAGTTTTCTTTTATAAACTAAACTAGTGCTAAAATAAGAAACTAAAAGACTCGATTGCAAGATCTAAAGATATACCTTCAAGCGCTAACCTCCCCGGCAACGGCGCCAGAAAAGTGCTTGATGTCTACTACACAACCTTCTTCTTGTAGACGTTGTTGGGCCTCCAAGTGCAGAGGTTTGTAGGACAGTAGCAAATTTCCCTCAAGTGGATGACCTAAGGTTTATCAATCCGTAGGAGGCGTAGGATGAAGGTGGTCTCTCTCAAACAACCCTGCAACCAAATAACAAAGAGTCTCTTGTGTCCCCAACACACCCAATACAATGGTAAATTGTATAGGTGCACTAGTTCGACGAAGAGATGGTGATACAAGTGGTATATGGATAGTAGATAATAGTTTTTGTAATCTGAAAATATAAAAACAGAAAGGTAACTAATGATAAAAGTGAGCGTAAACGGTATTGCAATGTGTGGAAACAAGTCCTAGGGTTCATACTTTCACTAGTGCAAGTCCTCTCAATAATAATAACATAATTGGATCACATAACTAACCCTCAACATACAACAAAGAGTCACTCCAAAGTCACTAATAGCGGAGAACGAACGAAGAGATTATGGTAGGGTACGAAACCACCTCAAAGTTATTCTTTCCAATCAATCCGTTGGGCTATTCCTATAAGTGTCACAAACAGCCCTAGAGTTCGTACTAGAATAACACCTTAAGACACAAATCAACCAAAACCCTAATGTCACCTAGATACTCCAATGTCACCTCAAGTATCCGTGGGTATGATTATACGATATGCATCACACAATCTCAGATTCATCTATTCAACCAACACAAAGGACCTCAAAGAGTGCCCCAAAGTTCCTACCAGAGAATCACGATGAAAACATGTGCCAACCCCTATGCATAGGTTCATGGGCGGAACCCGCAAGTTGATCACCAAAACATACATCAAGTGAATCACGTGATATCCCATTGTCACCACAGATACGCACGGCAAGACATACATCAAGTGTTCTCAAATGTTTAAAGACTCAATCCGATAAGATAACTCGAAAGGGGAAACTGAATTCATTACAAGAGAGTAGAGGGGAGGAGAAACATAAGATCCAACTATAATAGCAAAGCTCGCGATACATCAAGATCGTATCACCTCAAGAACACAAGAGAGAGAGAGATCAAACACATAGCTACTGGTACATACCCACAGCCCCGAGGGAGAACTACTCCCTCCTCGTCATGGAGAGCACCGGGATGATGAAGATGGACACCAGAGAAGGATTGCCCCCTCTGGCAGGGTGCCGGAACGGGTCTAGATTGGTTTTCGGTGGCTATGGAGGCTTCTGGCAGCGGAACTCTCGATCTATTGTGTTCTTTGATGTTTTTAGGGTATATGGAGATATATAGGCAGAAGAAGTATGTCAGGGGGGCCACGAGGGGCCCACGAGGGTGGAGGGCGCGCCTAGGGGGTGTACGCGCCCCTGCCTCGTGGCGTCCTCGCAGGTCCCCCGACGTGCACTCCAAGTCTTCTGGGCTTCTTTCCTTCCAAAAATGAGTTCCGTGAAGTTTCAGGTCAATTGGACTCCGTTTGATTTCCCTTTTCTTCGAAACCCTAAAACAGGTTTAAAACAGAAACTGGCACTGGGCTCTGGGTTAATAGGTTAGTCCCAAAAATGATATAAAAGTGAATAATAAAGCCCATAAACATTCAAAACAATAAATAATATAGCATGGAGCAATCAAAAATTATAGATATGTTGGAGACGTATCATGCACCTATACAAATTTCCATTGTATTTGGTGTGTTGGGGACACAAGACACTTTTTTTATTTGGTTGCAGGGTTGTTTGAGAGAGACCATCTTCATCCTATGCCTCCTATGGATTGATAAACCTTAGGTCATCCACTTGAGGGAAATTTGCTACTGTTCTACAAAACTCTACGCTTGGAGGCCCAACACGAGTCTATAAGAACAAGTTGTGCAGTAGACATCACTACAACACCCTCAAGCCATTGAGATGCGTGAGGGGGTGCTGCACATCCGCGATGTTGAAGGGCTAAAGAAGATCGGAAGCATGGAGACAAGACTCGAAGCAATGGAGCAGCCAGTTTTCAAGTGTCAAGGGATGGTGGAATGTGGACTCAACGTCAATCCCATGATGATCACGGAATTTACCAATAAACACAAGCTGTGTGCCAAGGACATTGGCGAGGCCATCTTCAAGCTTCACGAGAAAACTGAGCACGTCCAAGCCCAAATCTATGACCCGCAAAACCAAAACTGTGAGTATGAATACAAATTTAGAAGATGAGTTTGGTTGCAGATTTGAGTATCTCGGAGACTCGTTCATCCTTCTATGATGGTGAGCCTATGCCTTGGAAGATGGATGACAAGCCTACAACGTCAACAACTTCATCATCACCACCTCCGAAGAAAGAGATCTAAATGCATGGGTATGGGCACTCCCCTTGGCTTGTGCCAAGCTTGGGGGAGGTGCACCGTATCGTGTCACCATCACACCTTTACCTTTATCGTTTTTCTTAGTTCGATCCTTTTGGTTATATCTTGATCTAGTAGAATAAAGTTTTTAGTATGATCTAGCTTTGAGTTTTGTTTTGATCTCTATCTACGTAATCGAGTCTGTGAGTTATATATATATATATATATATATATATATATATATATATAAAGAGTAGTTTTGAGTTGAGGGCTTTGCTTTCTTGCTATGATTTTGAGGGAATAAAACAAGAGAAAGAATAAAAAGAAATGAAAAGGATCTTATAGTAATCTTATGGAGAGTGATGATTTCACATATAAGAAGTATGATGAATAAAATTTGTTGAGAATTGACAAATTTAGTTTTGGTCATTTTTTGCAATTGAAGGAAATATGCCCTAGAGGCAATAATAAAGTTGTTATTTATGTTTCCTTATATCATGATAAATGTTTATTATTCATTCTAGAATTTTATTAATCGGAAACTTAGTACATGTGTAAATACATAGACAAAACAAAGTGTCCCTACTATGACTCTACTTGACTAGCTCGTTAATCAAAGATGGTTAAGTTTCCTGACCATAGACATGTGTTGTCATTTGATGAATGGGGTCACATCATTGGAGAATGATGTGATGGACAAGACCCATCTATTAGCTTAGCATAATGATCATTAAGTTTTATTGCTATTGCTTTCTTCATGACTTATACATATTCCTCTAACTATGAGATCATGCAACTCCCGAATACCGAGGAACACCTTGTGTGCTATCAAGCATCACAACGTAATTGGGTGATTATAAAGATGCTCTACAGGTGTCTCCGCAGGTGTTTGTTGGGTTGGCATAGATCAAGATTTGGATTTGTCACTCCGAGTATCGGAGAGGTATCTCTGGGCCCTCTCGGTAATGCACGTCACTATAAGCCTTGCAAGCAATGTGACTAATGAGTTAGTTGCGGGATGATGCATCACGGAACGAGTAAAGATACTTGCTAGTAACGAGATTGAACTAGGTATGAAGATACCGACGATCGAATCTCGGGCAAGTAACATACCGATGACAAAGGGAATGACGTATGTTGTCATTACGGTTTGACCGATAAAGATCTTCGTAGAATATGTAGGAACCAATATGATAATCCAGGTTCCGCTATTGGTTATTAATCAGAGATGTGTCTCGATCATGTCTACATAGTTCTCGAACCCATAGGGTCTGCATGCTTAACATTTCAATGACGATTTTGTATTATATGAGTTATGTGATTTGGTGACCGAATGTTGTTCGGAGTCCCGAATGAGATCACAGACATGATGAGGAGTCCAGAAATGGTCAAGAGGTAAAGATTCATATATAGGATGATAGTATTCAGACACCGGAAGTGTTCTGGGGGTACCGGATTCGTATCGGGTCAGCGGAAGGGGTTCCGGGCACCCCCCGTCAAAGATATGGGCCTTATTGGACCTAGGGCGGGACAGACCAGCCCATAGGGGACTGGTGCGCCCCCATATGGGCCGGCCTAAGTGGAGAAAGGAAAGGGGGAGGAGGAAAGGAAATAGAGGGAATATGATTCCCCCTTCCTTTCCCCTCTCCCCTCTTTCCTCCCCCCACCCCCTTCGAAGATAAGGAAAGGGGGAGGCCGAATTGGAGGAGGCCCCCAAGTAGGATTCCTCCTACTTGGGGCGCCCCATGGCTGTCCCCCTCCCCCTCCCACCTATATATATGTGGGGAGGGGGCGCCTAGAACACACAACAAACATTGTTAGCCGTGTGCGGCGCCCCCCTCCGTAGTTTACTCCTCCAGACATAGTGTCGTAGTGCTTAGGCGAAGCCGTGCATGGATCACATCACCATCACCAGCACCACGCCGTCGTGCTGACGGAACTCTCCCTCGACCCTCTACTGGATCAAGAGTTCGAGGTACGTCATCAAGCTGAACGTGTGCTGAACACGGAGGTGTCGTACGTTCGGTACTTGGATCAGTTGGATCATGAAGACGTTCGACTACATCAACCGCGTTAACCTAACGCTTCCACTTTTGGTCTACGAGGGTACATGGACACACTCTCCCCCTATTGTTTCTATGAATCTCCTAGATAGATCTTGCATGAGAATAGGAAATTTTTGAAATTGTATGCCACGTTCCCCAACAGTGGTATCCGAGCCAGGTCTATGCGTAGATGATATGCACGAGTAGAACACAAAGAGTTGTGGGCGATAATAGTCATACTACTTCCCACCAACGTCTTATTTTGATTCGGTGGTATTGTTGGATGAAGCGGCCTGGACCAACCTCACATGACCACGTTCATGAGACCGGTTCCACCGACAAACATGCAACTTGTTTTCCATAAAGGAGGATGGCGGGTGTATGTTTCTCCAACTTTAGTTGAATCGAATTTGACTACAGCCGGTCCTTATTGAAGGTTAAAACAACACACTTGATGAAAAATCGTTGTGGTTTTGATGCATAGGTAAGAACGGTTCTTGCTGGAAGCCGTAGCAGCCGCGTAAAACTTGCAACAAGAAAGTAGAGGACGTATGACGGTGTCCTGGACTAGGGGGTACTCACCACGTCGTCTCCCGATCAGTGGGTCAGGCCGAGGACCCCCATGGCGGTTCACTAATGGGCCATTTCGGATGGCCGATGACATATACGAGGAAGATTCCACAAGACTTGGTGATCAAGACAAGGACTCCTCTCCACCGACGTATTCGACTAGGACTCTTGTTATCCTAGGCCTCCGGTATGTTATATAAGCTGAGGCCAGGCTAGTCAATAGATCATTATGACACTATTCATCATACCCTTAGGCTTTAGACCACAACATATGATCTCAAGGTAGATCAACTCTATACTTGATACTCCATCAATATAAACAAGAGCAGGACGTAGGGTTTGACCTCCATCAAGAGGGCCCAAACCAGGGTAAAACACCGTGTTCATCGTCCCTGTTACCATCGATCCTAAATCCACACCTCGGGACCCCCTACCCCGAGATCTACCGGTTTTGACACTGACAATGGTGCTTTCATTGAGAGTTCCGCTGTGAGATCGACAAAGGATCAATGGCTCGCCTGGAGATCAACTGCGACGTTGGCGTCTTCGTTGCCGGCTCGACTGGTCACCTTTGCTTGGCCAAGGACTGTGGCCTGCCTCCAATCGTCATGTTTGGATGAGGGACTTCATCAAACATCAAATCCTTTCTCTATCATGATCATGGAGGAATCATCCTTGGAGCTCGGGGGCTCAACATCAACATTGCCCTCGGGCGACCGTGCTGTTCTTCTGGGCAGCACACTTGTATCCGCTGCCACCACCTCCTCGAGCATCTCTTTGACGAATCCTTCAGTGGAATTGTGCGGAATTGAGTCTACAACAACTCTGTAAAAATTTCGTCACGTTCCGATTGAGCAATCTCCGCCGATATCCGATATATCGGAGACCTGTCGAGTCTGGATGGGAATCAGGAAGAGTTTAGGGCGTGGTCTCCAGATCCCAGCTCGGAGGTTATTTGTAAGATCCAACCGTTCATCTGATGTGGAATTTCCATATCTACCACCTCTCAAAATTTCAGCTCGACCCAACCGTTCAAACTCCGGGAACCTTCCGATTAGTGCATCAATTTTCGGATATGTTTTCTGCGCGAATACGAATCCGACCTGAGTTCATCTCTCTTCATGAACGAGACATTGGACAACCTTTTGGAAGAATCTCTTTCTAGGGTATTGTGTTTTGTTTCCGAACACATGCTCACATTTTTTTCTCCTTTTCGAAGGTAATCTTCACCGTCATGCTGGTGTCAAACCAGTCCGGCAATATTGCTTCACGGCTGCCGACCTGCACTAGACACGTCGTTGCTTTGTTGAGCCAAGCTCAATTTCTTTGGATCATCATCTCAGCGAGCCGAACAAGCGTTCGGAATCGCAAAGGATAAATCATCACCAACATCGCCACCCCACGGATCACACGGAGCAGGCACACCGGTATCGCCGCATGGTCACTTCATTGAGCCGACATTCGCTGCGTCACAAATTACGACCAACATTGGCATGGCCCCACTATTGCTTCTTCAAGCCGATGTCCATCATGCCGAACTTCTTAAACACCTCGGCTGACACGGCAGCTACAACATCTCCTTACCGACCTGCTCTGTCACCTCGGCTGGACCGGGGGCTTCAACATATCTTCATCAATACTCCGGTGGTTCGGCATCACCTGCCGACCTGCTTCGACTCATCGGCTGACATGGAGGCTTCGACACCTCGGCTGGACCGGGGACTTTGCTATTTCTTCATCAACATACTCCGATGACTTCGGTGTCACTAGCCGACCAGCTTTGTCACGTTAGTTGGACCGGGGGCTTTGCCTCGGCGAGCCAACCTTTGCCAGCATCGCCATGTCGTTGCTTTATCGCCCATCAGGTCATGGGTCTGCGGATCGAGTCTCAATTTTGGGAGTCGCCTTTCTTCGGATTGCTACAACAAATAAACCAGGTGCTATTAATCCCAGTAATTTTTGCTTGTTTGGGTTTATTTTTCCTGAGGAATTACTACTCTGGTTTGTTCCATCATCTGTACACAGGTCTATCAAATGATGGCCACATTAACGACAGTCGCGTGGTGGTTCGGCTTTGCCATGCCTTTACCGCAGCACGCCGACACCCTGCATCGACATTGACTTCGGCGGCAGGCCACATATGTTTAAAATAACTTTTTTGCATAAATTAATTACACGAGGATTTTTATATATTTATATTATTATGATTGGACTACACTATTTTACATGTGTAGGTAATCGACTTCGACTGCGTCACGCGGTCACTTCGGCAAGCCGACGTTGTCGTCCCAATCGGCCTAAATCGGCTCGTGTGATCATCTTGTTAGTCGAATTGCCATATCGCATGTTCGGTTGCCTTGGGACTTCGGCAGCTGAGGGGGCTCTACCTCATCGAGTGTTCGGAACACAGGCCATATTTCATTTATTACTCACTTTGCAAAAATTATTAATCATGCATCCTTTTTAAAAAAAATATTATTATTATTACTATTATCTCTGGCTTGCACTATCTTCTGTGCACAGGTAAATGATCCAGATTGAGCAGCGCTGTCACCTCACTGTATCGACATGCCACGTCACCTCGGCTTGACCGGGGGCTTCATCATCACTTAATTAACCCACGCCGGGTACTTCGGCGTCACACTGCCGGCCTGCATCGGCCGTGCTATGTCGCCACTTCGGAGCGTCAAGCTCTTTGCTTTGCCACCTCGGGACCGGCTTGGGGGCTGGGAGCTCATCTCGCTGTAAGCTCGAACCGCGTCATCAATACCGAGCACATTAACCAGCTAAGTCACTTTCATGCTCAAAAGCTTTTAGTTTTCAATTTTGTTCGGTTCGACCAAGCATTATACTTTTTTGGCAAAAAGTTGTTTGTGAAAAACTTTCTTGTCAAAACTTTGTTTGTGACACACAAATTCAAATACCCCGTTTACTTGGGGGCTTCCTTTACGAAGCCTTTCCTCTTGCATATGATTATACTTGTATGGCTTCGTTCCTTGTTCGTGTATTACGCCACAATATGCACCATGTTGACTTAAGTGTTCCGCAAGCTGGGTTGCCTTCCTCCTGTGTTTACCCCTATGTTCCCGATTGTTCGGCTAGGGAGTAAAGGGGGCACCTCTTCAATTGTCACGATCAGGTCATCCGAGCTCAGACCTCAAACTGGGTGAAGCCGAAAGCTAGCGCTCTTATTGTTTTCAATCATGGTCAGCTCACAACAGAACTCATGAGTACAAAAATCTATTGCACAAGTCTCATAGTAACGATGAGCAACCAAAGAAAGGTATCGATGGGGTACTATTTTCTTCGAAGATGCTTCTTACACTTCGTCGGTAATATAGCATACGTTCCCTAAGCGTGCTTTGTCCGTTACAGCCTTATGGCCTGATTGCCTGTTTATCGGAAGCACCGTCGATATTCTCGACAGGTGGAGTACATAACACTTTTCGGCCCTTGACCGAAGAGGGAGAAGCCGACGGTCGGTTAAGACGTGTTTAAAAGTTCGGGTGAACACAGATATGATATAAGTACTTCGGTACATACAATCATTATACATAAAATTCTTTTACCCAAGTTCACTGGGGGCTCTTAAAATTTATATGAGCCGTTTTATAGTGAATGTGTTTTCTTCTTGGTCATTGCAAAGTCTTTTTCTACCGCTCCTTTTTCGACTCGAGTGCATGGTCAATAGCCGGATAGCCTAGCTTCTCTCTAAAGTCGCTCGAGTTTAGTTCGCTAAACTGGCCTCAGAGAAGCACCCTGCCTTCGGGATAAGGAGCTTGAAGCTATAGGATGACTCGCTTGAAGTCTTGAGATCGGATGTGTCATGTTAAAGCACGACAGAAGCACAATTTTTTCTAAGACCAATTTTCGGATTGGCACCGAACACTTCATTTAGTTCGGACGTCAAATTTTTCCTGAAGTTTTTTGGGTTTTCAAGCCTATGGCACTTTTAAACATTTGTGTGTTTCTAGCATAAGTCTTGCAGTGCAACGCCAGACACCTTTAGAGATTCGGCAAAAACATTCTCGGATATTGCTATATACGCATCGGTTTCGAATTGTGTCTTTGGTCAATAGTTGGGTTGCCCGGCTCCTATGCTTGCCTCCTACGTTCCGCTTTGTTCGGCTAGGTGTGCAAAGGGAGAACCACTGTGATTGTGCTTCCAGCTCGCATGGTTAAGCACCTCAGTGGAGAAAGCCGAAAACTGACTGTCACAATAAGTGTAAATTGGTCAGCGATCTGATGACTATGTTAAATGACGGGCCGTTCATAACATTGGCCGAAGTGTTTACGGCTTGACCTCGGCTGTCGCCGAACACTAACCGGGGGCTCGTAGCTAGCTTCCCCAATTGAAAGCTCCTATGACTAAGTGAAAGTTATAAAGCCCGCATATCTGATTGCCTTGTTTCCGCTAACACAACCGCCTTTGGGCACCAAGACGTCGGCTAAGGGTTGTCTTGTTATTGCGGAAACACCCTGCGTAGTATCTACAAAAGGGTAGAAGCCGACGAGGGGCCACTTTCAAGTGATAAACGGTCGCAATGGAGTCAAAATAAATATATCATCAGCGTTCGTATTTTATATATGAGGGCTACCTTCCATAATCATCATTATAAAGCCATAAATATGCATCAATTTGACTTAAGATTTTGGCCAAGCTGGGTTGCCTGGCTTTGTGCTTACCCCTATGTTCCTAATTGTTCGGCTAGGCGTTAAAGGGAGCACCTCTGTGATTGTTACTACCGGGTCATCCGAGTTAATACCTCAGACTGGGTGAAGCCGAAAGCTAGCGAGCTTAAAGGATATAATTGGTCGGCAACGGTGGATGTGAAAATTTTGGTTCATTAATACCATAGAGTTTGGGAACTTTCCCCGAACTAAATCCTCAATATTTTCCTCCCACATTGATTGGAGGTGTGGTTTCATGATCATGATCAGCATGACAACCCAAAGAAAGGAACCGATAGCGGGATTATTTTCTTTGGAAGATGTTTCATATCTCTCGGCGTACCTTTGTTTATAAAACCGTATGGCCGGATTGCCTTGTTTTCCATAAATCTTTGCCCTTATAATGGCATTATAAAGTAGGACAAACACTTACCGGCTTCTGGCCGAGGAGGTTGAAGCCGATGGTCGGTCAACAAAGTTTTGTACAGTGCGGATCCGAGCATTAATGATGTAAAGTACTTGCATACATAGAATCATTACACATAATTTGTGATTTTACTCTGGATATCGATCCTTAATTCGGTCACCCGTGCCCACATTAAGGCTCGGGGGCTACTGTAACATCCCAAATTTTCAATTTGGAATGTTAGACACTAAATCATCATGCATATCATATTTTCTTGCATTTTGGTTGATCCTAGAAATTTCACGCAACTCAAGGACCTTCGGAGAGAGTTGGAGATTTCGTTATTTTCATATTTGAGAGTTTTCTCGAATTTGAAAAAAAGGATCATTTGATTTATTTATTTTATCTTCAATTATTTTTCCGGTGTCAAAATATATGAGAGAGGGAATAATATGAGTTTCCCAAAATTTAGGAAAAATGAAGATCTAATGAATAAATCAAATTTTGGTTTTCGGTGTTTGTTTGCTTTTTATTTGGATAGGGAAAAATGCACGTTTTCAAAAATTGCATTTTAGGTCTGGAGTAAAGTTCATTTTGTTCGACTCATTTTTAGGAGTCGTGGAAAATTTACTTTAGAAATTTTGGAGCCCGTTTAGATTTTCTTTTCTGTGTTTTTCTGCGCGTGAAACCATTTAAAAAAAATCCAGCAGGCCAGCCGGGCCAAGGCCCAGGCCGGCCACCGCCTCCCCAGCGCAGGCAGCCGGCCGCGCCAGGCCATCGCGCGCGCCAGGCGCCAGAGGCAGGAGCCGCCGCCGCCCCTTTTTGATTCCTAGTAGGACTTTAGTCCTACTCCGTTTCCTCTTTTTCTTTCCTATTCCTACTCTATTTCTTGTCCCCTACCCCAAGAAACCCCCTCCCCTCACCTATATAATACCTCCCCCCTCTCCTCACACCACCCAAGCCCCTCTCCTCCTAAGCCGCAGCAAGCAGCAGCGCGCAGCCCCAACGCCGCCGCCTTAGCCGCTCCCACCCCGCGCCGCGCCCCAAGCCGCCGCCGCCGCATTACGGCCGCCGCCGCCGCTACGCCGCCGTCGCCGGAGCCCCTCGCCAAGGTTGCCCCGCGCCGCGTCTCTTTTTCTCCCGGTTCGGTTTTTCTTCTAACCGTTCCGGTTCTTTTCTAAACCGTTCGGTTTTCTTTCCGGTTTTTCGTTTCGGTTTTCTTCCGAAACCCTAGATCGGTTTTCCGTTTCTTTTCGGTTTCTTTTCCGAAAAACCCTAGATTGGTTTTCGTTCTTCTTTCGGACCGTTCGTCTTAACGAACGTGATCACCGATCTTGTTCCCGGTTAACGAACGTCCGTTCGTTTAACCGTTCTTCGTTTTCTTTCTCGTCGGATTTATTCCGCGTCTTTTCCGCGATCGCGATCTCAGATCCGATCTTCTTTCTAGTCTTTCTTTTCGCTCGTTTATCGGAATCAGGTGATTCAAGCGCCTGGAGTTTCGTTTCGAAACCGCCGTTCCGTCTAATCAACTTGAACAAGTTTTTTCCCCGGTAAAATTTGACCTAGTTTCAACTTGCTAGAACCGAGTTGTTTTCTTCCGCCGTTTGTTTTTCCGTTTATTTGTTCGGTTCTTTCTTTCTTTGCAACCAGAGTTCTTAATTTGAACTTTCTGGTTCGTTCTCTTGTTCGAGTTTTACCTGTGCATTAGATGAGTACTTATTGTATGCTTGTTGTTTGTCTGCGATAGATCACCCGGATTGTGCCGCTTGTTACTTCGAAACCCTAGGTCTCGCGGATCATCAGCAAGGCAAGTAACACTTTGATCATACCTTCTCTACAACCCAGTTTTATTGCATTAGATCAATCCTCTCACATTGCATGATTAGGATCTAATTAAATTGTGGGATGGGAAGTAGATGAGGTAGTACCTATTACCTGTATTATTATGAAACCTTTGGGAGTTACTTCTACGTTTGCTTATTATGCCATGCTATGCTAGTAGACGTGGATTGGGTGAGTGATATCCATGACAGATGTGAGTTGATAATTTTAATGGTTTATCTAAGGTGGCAACTTAAACACACATCTGGGTGGATTGAGGCACCTGATGTCTATCAGGACTTGCCTGTTTTTTTTTTCGGACCGCCACCCAGGCTCAAAGGGATCATAAGATCTTTCATGCTAGAAACTTCCGTGTGCAGCCACAAGCCATTATGGGCTCTGGCATAGTTGACTAAGTTGTGCGAACTCTTACAGTGGTAGACTAGCAGATGTAGGGGAAGTAGGTGTACCAGTCTACCCACATGTAAGGTGCTAGCGCTTCTGAAAGACTATGTCTCGGTCATCCGTCTTCTCAAACACCATGTAGTGCGAGAAACCAAACGGAGGCGATCGAGTCTTGTGGGGAAAAGTGCGCAAACCTCTGCAGAGTGTACAAACTAATCATGGATTAGCCGTGTCCCCGGTTATGGACAACTTGAGTATCTAGTACTTGAATATCATGTGAATCATGTTACTTCTAATTAATGTTGTTGGGTTTTAATGTACTTTAATTGGGATTGAGAATGCTGTCAACCATTCTCAATGTTTCACAACCACCATGATAGTTAAATAAATTTATTCCTTTGCAGTAGGGAAAAACTGGCTTTACGCAAAACTGTAACCATAGAGCTTTCCACCCAGCCATATATGCATATAGTATAGCTGTTTCATTCCATTACTCTCTATGTGTTACATTGCCAGCATATTCCATGTGCTGACCCGTTTTCGGGCTGCAACTTTCATGTTGCAGACTTTTCAGACGACGAGTAAGGTGCTTTTAGGTCGTGGTTCTATACTCAGTGATGCCGTTGGAGTTGATGGACCCATTTATCTTCCGAGTCTTCCGCTGTTATCATTATTAGATGGCCTTAAGCCATGTTTATTGTAATAAGTTCTCTTTTGAGACAATGATGTCATAAGTGTGTGATTGCCACTCTGCTATAAATCCTTCGATGTACTGTGTGGTGTCAGCATTACTGATCCAGGGATGACACCTGAGCACAGAGCACTTGATCCATTCGGGTCGGGTCGCCACAGCAACCGGGCTTCGGGCTTATCATTCACTAATATTAAAGGGGCGTATCGATCCCCTGATCTAGTGTTGCCACCCGACCAGTGTCTCGGGGGCTACTGCATTGCCTATTCAATGCAGAAAATTCAAAGTGCTCAGTGTTCGGCTGGATCGAACTATGGGCAAACGCGTCTTCGGACAACAATAAGTATCCTTCGATGTACTGTGTGGTGTCAGCATAATGATCCAGGGATGACACCTGAGCACAGAGCACTTGATCCATTCGGGTCGGGTCGCCACAGAGATGGTATCAGAGCACACGCTGACTGTAGGACACGACCACTAAGTTAAAGCCATAGATCTCCATTCTATTCTCATTTTCTAACTCCTCATCTTTTCTACTCTTTTAGGATGACGCACGCGAAGATTAAGTACGCTCAACCAGATGAAGGCACACCATTTGGATTTCACCTGAAGGAATTCACCAAGTACCTGAACATTAGATTACCAAGCTTCACGGGAACCTTCGACGCTACTCTGCCTGAAGAGGAGCGCTGGAAGATTCAAGCTCACGTTCCGGGAAGGACATTCGCGCCAATCACGAAGCCCATAGATAGTGTTTTCAATGCACCAACCTGGAGTTTGGGAAAGAGCATGGCAGCTCATATCACCATAGGACGCATTGGAGAAGTTTACCAAGAAGACCTCAAGGACACTATCTACCAGATCTGCGGACGCCGAAATGAACAATGGGAGTTAGTCAGCACCAAGAAGGATAGATCCATTGCATCATTCATCCAGGAGTTAAACCAGCACATTCGACGCCACGAGAACCAGATGTACAATGATATGATAGAGTTGAAGAATGCGAAGGCAAGGATCATCGAGCTAGAAGGAGAACTGAAGTCTACACGCAAGGACTACATGGACGAGATCGTAGCTCTAGCAAGACACAATGGCGATCTTAAGCAGGAGATTGAAGAACTCAAGAGGAAGTTAGCATCCAAAGAGGAAGACGAGTACGTCGCATGTCCGGACAACTACAACATCATCGACGACACCGATTCGGATCCAAGTGAACCCTACTTTGAAGACGAAGCTGGAGCAGATATCATGGAGTCTTCCACCGGTTCAAATTTCTAGATGACCACCAGATAGTAGTAGAATTTCCCCATGTAAACACAATAGTTCGAGCACTTTTGCGATAGTTTTAGACCGTTTGTAAGCCCTTGTTTGATTGAATGAAGTGATTTTGTGTGCATTTGCTCATGTGCATTGGGGTAGTGTTTTCCCTTTAGACCTCACTCTATTCTCAATTCTCGTCTTTTCTAAACCCTCAGATGCCTCCAACCCAAGCTCTTAGGACACCAATGCTAGTAAGCTCGCCAGGAGTGGAGTACATGGCTAGTCAAGGATGTTTTCAAGTGCCATTAAGTATAGGAAGGCATGTTTTCCCAACGGATTTAATTATATTGGAATCCCAAAGCCTGGATGTGATTCTTGGTATGGATTGGCTGTCGATGTATGGAGGAAACATCGATTGCGCCAGTAAGACAATTTTGCTTACCACACCAGAAGGAAGAAGGATCAAGTATGTATCCCGGCATGTGCCAAACAGGACACAAGTAAATTGCCTAACAGGAGTCGTGCAGGAGGAAGTACCAGTGGTAAAGGATTTTCTTGATGTATTTCCTGAGGAATTACCAGGCATGCCACCGGATAGAGACATTGAGTTTCTGATTGAGTTATTGCCAGGTACAGGCCCAATATCGAAGCGACCGTACCGGATGCCAGCAAAGGATTTGGTGGAAATTAAGAATCAGATTAAGGAGTTATTGGATAAAGGTTACATTCGCCCAAGTTCTTCGCCTTGGGGATCACCCGTACTTCTAGTGGAAAAGAAGGATGGATCATTAAGCATGGTTGTAGATTATCGGGGATTGAATGAAGTAACCATCAAGAATAAGTACCCACTGCCAATGATCAACGATCTGTTTGATCGGTTGCAAGGAGCTAAAGTGTTTTCCAAGATCGATTTGCAATCAGGGTACCATCAATTGAAGATTCGGGAGCAGGACATACCTAAGACAGCATTCACCACGAGATATGGACTGTATGAGTATACCGTTATGTCATTTGGATTGACTAACGCACCTGCCTATTTTATGAACCTGATGAACAAAGTGTTTATGGAGTTTTTGGATAAGTTCGTCGTAGTGTTCATTGATGACATCCTGGTTTATTCAAAGAATGAAGAGGAGCATAAGGAACATTTGCGTTTGGTTTTGGAGAAACTAAGGGAACATCAGTTATATGCCAAATTCAGCAAATGTGAGTTTTGGTTGAAGGAAGTTGGATTTCTTGGACATGTTATATCCGGGGAAGGTATAGCAGTTGACCCCACAAAGGTTGAGACCGTAACCGAATGGGAAGCACCAACGACAGTTGGAGAGATCCGGAGTTTTCTTGGACTCGCTTGACACTACCGGAGATTCATTGAGAACTTTTCAAAGATTGCAAAGCCTATGACTGAATTGTTGAAGAAGGATACTAAGTTCAATTGGACTGAGGAGTGTGAGGCTAGTTTCCAGGAATTGAAGAAACGCATGGTTACCTCACCAGTATTGATTTTGCCAGATCAGACCAAGGATTATGAGGTGTATTGCGACGCTTCACGTCGAGGACTTGGAGCAGTGCTTATGCAGGAAGGGAGAGTTGTTTTGTATGCTTCACGACAACTGAAGCCTCATGAGTTGAATTATGCCACGCATGATTTGGAGTTAGCAGCCGTAGTGCATGCATTGAAGACGTGGAGACATTTTCTCATTGGAAATCATTGTGAGGTGTACACGGATCACAAGAGTTTGAAGTACATTTTCACGCAGAAGGAGTTGAACCTTAGACAAAGGAGATGGTTAGAGCTCATCAAGTATTATGACATGAGATTGCATTACCATCCCGGAAAGGCCAATGTGGTGGCCGACGCATTGAGCCGTAAGAGCCATGTCAACACCCTAGTGACGGGAGAAGTACCAAAGGAGTTAGCAGAAAACCTTCGTGAGCTATGTTTGGAAATAGTTCCGAGAGGCTATGTAGCAGCACTAGAGATTCAGTCAACTTTGATGGATAGAATCAGAGAAGCTCAGAAAACTGACAAGGAGATTGCTGCTATAAAAGAGAAAATGAGTAAAGGAAAAGCAAAGGGATTTCGTGAGGATGAGCACGATACCCTATGGTTTGAGGACCGTGTTTATGTGCCCAATGACCCGGAGATCAGGAAGTTGATTTTGCAAGAGGCACATGATTCACCGTATTCGATTCACCCAGGGAATACCAAGATGTATTTGGATTTGAAGGAAACATTCTGGTGGACCGGAATGAAGAAGGATATTGCAGCATATGTAGCAGTTTGTGACGTATGTCAGAGAGTAAAGGCAGAGCATCAGAAGCCAGTAGGATTGTTACAACCATTGCCGATACCCGAATGGAAGTGGGATAAGATAGGCATGGATTTTATCACAGGACTACCCAGGACGAAAGCAGGCTATGACTCGATATGGGTAGTAGTTGATCGTTTGACGAAGGTAGCACATTTTATTCCAGTTAAGACCACTTACACCAGTGCTAAGTTGGTGAAGATATACATGACTAGGATCATTTGTTTGCATGGAGTTCTGAGGAGTATCGTATCAGATAGAGGAACCCAATTTACCTCAAAGTTTTGGAATCAGTTGCATGAAACTTTAGGAACCAGACTAGAGTTCAGCACAGCTTTTCATCCGCAGACAGATGGACAGACCGAGAGAGTCAATCAGATTTTGGAAGATATGCTGAGAGCTTGTGCACTAGATTATGGATCTAGTTGGGACGATAACTTGCCGTATGCGGAGTTTTCGTATAACAACAGTTACCAAACCAGTTTGAAGATGGCACCTTTCGAAGCTTTATACGGAAGGAGGTGTAGGACACCGTTGTCATGGGACGAAGTTGGAGACCGTCAATTCTTTGGACCAGATTTGATTAAGGAGTCTGAACGGAAAGTTAAGTTGATTCGCGATAGGCTCAAGGTAGCCCAATCCAAGCAGAAGAGCTACGCAGATTCAAAACGCAAGGAGACAGTTTACGAAACCGGAGACAGAGTTTATCTCCGAGTATCCCCACTTCAAGGAGTTAAGCGCTTTGGAGTTAAGGGAAAATTAGCACCGCGTTTCGTTGGACCGTATAAGATGTTGCAACGTATGGGAGAAGTCGCTTATAAGTTGGAATTACCAGAGGGACTGTCAGGAGTTCATGACGTATTCCATGTTTCTCAGCTGAAGAAATGTCACGCCGAGATGGCGGAGGTACCGCTAAGAGATACAGTACCGCTTGAAGCGATTTAGTTAAAGGATGACCTAACATATGAGGAGAAGCCATTCAAGATTCTCGATTATGCCAGTAGAGTTACCCGCAGCAAGGTTATCAAGTTTGGCAAAGTTCAGTGGAACCACCACTCAGAGGATGAAGCCACCTGGGAAAGAGAAGAAGATTTGCTCAAGGACCACCCTCACCTATTTTCTAGCCAACCCGAATCTCGAGGGCGAGATTCATCTTAAGGGGGGTAGGTTTGTAACATCCCAAATTTTCAATTTGGAATGTTATACACTAGATCATCATGCATATCATATTTTCTTGCATTTTGGTTGATCCTAGAAATTTCACGCAACTCAAGGACCTTCGGAGAGAGTTGGAGATTTCGTTATTTTCATATTTGAGAGTTTTCTCGAATTTGAAAAAAAGGATCATTTGATTTATTTATTTTATCTTCAATTATTTTTCTGGTGTCAAAATATATGAGAGAGGGAATAATATGACTTTCCCAAAATTTAGGAAAAATGAAGATCTAATGAATAAATCAAATTTTGGTTTTCGGTGTTTGTTTGCTTTTTATTTGGATAGGGAAAAATGCGCGTTTTCAAAAATTGCATTTTAGGTCCGGAGTAAAGTTCATTTTGTTCGACTCATTTTTAGGAGTCGGGGAAAATTTACTTTAGAAATTTTGGAGCCCGTTTAGATTTTCTTTTCTGTGTTTTTCTGCGCGCGAAACCATTTAAAAAAAATCCAGCAGGCCAGCCGGGCCAAGGCCCAGGCCGGCCACCGCCTCCCCAGCACAGGCAGCCGGCCGCGCCAGGCCATCGCGCGCGCCAGGCGCCAGAGGCAGGAGCCGCCGCCACCCCTTTTTGATTCCTAGTAGGACTTTAGTCCTACTCTGTTTCCTCTTTTTCTTTCCTATTCCTACTCTATTTCTTGTCCCCTACCCCAAGAAACCCCCTCCCCTCACCTATATAAATACACCCCAAACCCCCTCTTCTCCTCACAACAATCCCAAGCCCCTCTCCTCCTAAGCCGCAGCAAGCAGCAGCGCGCAGCCCCAAGCCGCCGCCGCCTTAGCCCGCTCCCACACCCGCGCCGCGCCCCAAGCCGCAGCCGCCGCCGCATTACGTCGCCGCGGCCGCCGCCTTACACCGCCGTTCGCCGGAGCCCCTCGCCAAGGTTGCCCCGCGCCGCGTCTCTTTTTCTTCCCCCGGTTCGGTTTTTCTTCTAAACTGTTCTGGTTCTTTTCTAAACCGTTCCGGTTTTCTTTCCGGTTTTTCGTTTCGGTTTTCTTCCGAAACCCTAGATCGGTTTTCCGTTTCTTTTCGGTTTCTTTTCTGAAAAACCCTAGATTGGTTTTCGTTCTTCTTTCGGACCGTTCGTCTTAACAAACGTGATCACCGATCTTGTTCCCGGTTAACGAACGTCCGTTCGTTTAACCGTTCTTCGTTTTCTTTCTCGTCGGATTTATTCTGCGTCTTTTCCGCGATCGCGATCTCAGATCCGATCTTCTTTCTAGTCTTTCTTCTCGCTCGTTTATCGGAATCAGGTGATTCAAGCGCCTGGAGTTTCGTTTCGAAACCGCCATTACGTCTAATCAACTTGAACAAGATTTTGCCCCGGTAAAATTTGACCTAGTTCCAACTTGCTAGAACCGAGTTGTTTTCTTCCGCCGTTTGTTTTCCGCTTCTTTGTTCGGTTCGTTCTTTCTTTGCAACCGGAGTTCTTAAGTTGAACTATCTGGTTCGTTTTCTTGTTCGAGTTTTACCTGTGCATTAGATGAGTACTTATTGTATGCTTGTTGTTTGTCTGCGATAGATCACCCGGATTGCGCCGCTTGTTACTTCGATTCCCTAGGTCTCGCGGATCATCAGCAAGGCAAGTAACACTTTGATCATACCTTTTCTACAACCCATGTTTTATTGCATTAGATCAATCCTCTCACATTGCATGATTAGGATCTAATTAAATTGTGGGATGGGAAGTAGATGAGGTAGTACCTATTACCTGTATTATTATGAAACCCTTGGGAGTTACTTCTACGTTTGCTTATTATGCCATGCTATGCTAGTAGACGTGGATTGGGTGAGTGATATCCATGACAGATGTGAGTATTGTTAATTAATGGTTTATCTAAGGTGGCAACTTAAACACACATCTGGGTGGATTGAGGCACCTGATGTCTATCAAGACTTGCCTGTTTTTTTTGGACCGCCACCCAGGCTCAAAGGGATCATAAGATCTTTCATGCTAGAAACTTCCGTGTGCAGCCACAAGCCATTATGGGCTCTGGCATAGTTGACTAAGTTGTGCGAACTCTTACGGGTAGGCTAGCAGATGTAGGGGAAAGTAGGTGTACCGGTCTACCCACATGTAAGGTGCTAGCGCTTCTGAAAGACTATGTCTCGGTCATCCGTCTTCTCAAACACCATGTAGTGCGAGAAACCAAACGGAGGCGATCGAGTCTTGTGGGGAAAAGTGCGCAAACCTCTGCAGAGTGTACAAACTAATCATGATTAGCCGTGTCCCCGGTTATGGACATCTTGAGTATCTAGTACTTGAATATCATGTGAATCTCATCATGTTACTTCTAATTAATGTTGTTGGGGTTTTAATTGTTCACTTAATTGGGATCGGAATGCTGTCAACCATTCTCGATGTTTCACAACCACCATGATAGTTAAATAAATTTATTCCTTTGCAGTAGGGAAAAACTGGCTTTACGCAAAACTGTAACCATAGAGCTTTCCAACAGCCATATATGCATATAGTATAGCTGTTTCATTCCATTACTCTCTATGTGTTACATTGCCAGCATATTCCATGTGCTGACCCGTTTTCGGGCTGCAACTTTCATGTTGCAGACTTTTCAGACGACGAGTAAGGTGCTTTTAGGTCGTGGTTCTATACTCAGTGATGCCGTTGGAGTTGATGGACCCATTTATCTTCCGAGTCTTCCGCTGTTATCATTATTAGATGGCCTTAAGCCATGTTTATTGTAATAAGTTCTCTTTTGAGACAACGATGTCATAAGTGTGTGATTGCCACTCTGCTATAAATCCTTCGATGTACTGTGTGGTGTCAGCATTACTGATCCAGGGATGACACCTGAGCACAGAGCACTTGATCCATTCGGGTCGGGTCGCCACAGCAACCGGGCTTCGGGCTTATCATTCACTAATATTAAAGGGGCGTATCGATCCCCTGATCTAGTGTTGCCACCCGACCAGTGTCTCGGGGGCTACTGCATTGCCTATTCAATGCAGAAAATTCAAAGTGCTCAGTGTTCGGCTGGATCGAACTATGGGCAAACGCGTCTTCGGACAACAATAAGTACCATCTGGGACTTATACGGCTTCAAGATAATAGGTTACGGCGACTTCTCAAAACCCTCTCTCAAGGGCCCGTCCGCCGATCACTATTACCTCTAAAATATTACACTGCGTTTCTATTCCTATGTATGCTGCCGAGTTAGGAGTTGGTCCTCAGGCCGATTTCACGACCCGAGTCTCAGAAGCTACTAGGATCAACGGTTTCATATTTTCCTTTAGATGCATCTTGGATTTTAGGTCGACAAACACCTTGAGGGCTACTGGTCATACACCTCGTCAGCAAATAAATTTATACGCATCAGAAATAAAATCCGCAAACAATCAGCCCATGACCGAGGAAGACAGATGCTGATAGTAGTGTCACTATCTACAAAGCTAGAATTGTCGCAAAAAGGTTTTCGACAAGTTCAAGGTGTTGACTACGATGAGAGTTTCTCACTCGTATCTATGCTTAAGTCTGTCCGAATCAAGTTAGCTATTGCCGCATTTTATGAAATCTGGCAAGTGGATAAACAAAACTGCATTTCTTAATGGATTTATTAAAGAAGAGTTGTATATGATGCAACCAGAAGGTTTTGTCAATCCTAATGGTACTAAAAAAATATGCAAGCTCCAGCGATCCATCTATGGACTGGTGCAAGCATCTCGGATTTGGAATATACGCTTTGATAAGTTGATCAAAGCATATAGTTTTATGCAGACTTGCGGTGAAGCCTGTATTTGCAAGAAAGTGAGTGGGAGCATTACAGCATTTCTGATAAGTATATGTGAATGACATATTCTTGATCGGAGATAATGTAGAATTATTCTGCAAAGCATAAAGGAATGTTTGAAAGGAGTTTTTCAAATAAAGACCTCGGTGAAGCTGCTTACATATTGAGCATCAAGATCTATAGAGATAGATCAAGACGCTTGATAAGTTTTTCAACGAGTACATACCTTGACAAGATTTTGAAGTAGTTCAAAATGGAACATTCACTACTGGAATCAGCTAGTTTGCCATCTGCCAGTTCTTTGCCGTCCGCTAGCGGACGGCAAAGAAGCTCTTTGCCAGTCTGCTAGCGGACGGCACGGACGGCAAAGATTCTTTGCCGTCGGCTAGCGGACGGCAAAGAGGGAGGGGCCCCACTGACGAGCTGCAAAAAAAAACCCTGACGGGCCCCCCTATTTGCCGTCCGCTAGCGGAGGGCAAAGAGCAAGGAGGCGGACGGCAAAGGTTGGCGGACGGCAAAGAGGGAGGCCCCACGTAACGTTAACGGGGCCGCGCCCCACACCCTCCTCTCTCTCTCCCACCTCCACCGCCCCGTCGCACCACGCCCCGTCGCCGCCCCAGCGCCCCCCCCGCCCC